>NC_081185.1:10232863-10532863 GCF_029867415.1 Vicia villosa
TAGCACACGTAAATCTTCCAAAATACCAAACTTTACAAGTTTAACAAATTGTGGGACTTTTACGTAGTATACCACACGAAAACCTTCAAAAGGACCAAATTTTGCAAATTAAACGAGCTTCATGACTTTCATGTAGTATAGCTCACGAAAATCTTCAAAAACACCAAAGTTTGCAAGTTTAGAGAACTTCTTGACTTTCACGTTGTTTAGCACGCGAAAATCTTCAAAAAAACCAAACTTTGCAAGTTTAACGAACTTCGTGACTATTATGTAGTATAGCAAACGAAAATCTTCCAAAATACCAATGTATGCAAGTTTAACGAACTTCGTGAATTTTATGTAGTATAGCGCATGAAAATCTTCCAAAATACTAAACTTTGCAAGTTTAACGAACTTCGTGACTTTTACGTCGTATTGCCCAGGAAAACCTTCAAAAGGACCAAATTTTGCAAGTTTAACGAAATTCGTGACTTTTACGTAGTATAGCTCACGAAAATCATCCAAAATACTAAAGTTTGCAAGTTTAACGAACTTCTTGACTTTCATGTAGTATAGCACACGAAAATCTTCCAAAATACCAATGTATGCAAGTTTAACGAACTTCTTGTCATTAATGTAGTATAGCACATGAAACTCTTCATAAACACCAAAGTTTGTAAGTTTAACGAATGTCGTGACTTTTATGTAGTATAACACACAAGGATCTTCAAAAAGACCAAATTTTGCAAGTTTAACGAACTTTGTGTCTTTTACGTAGTATAGCACACATAAATCTTAATAAATACCAAAGTTTGTAAGTTTAACTAATTTTGTGACTTTTATGTAATGTAGCACATGAAATTTTTTAAAAAGACCAAATTGTGTAAGTTTAAATAACTGTAACTTTTAAAAAGTATAACACACAAAAAACTTCCAATGTATGCAAGTTTAACGAACTTTATGTATGTTTTGTAGCATAACACACGGAAATCTTCCAAAATACCAAATTTTGCAAGTTTAACAAACTTCGTAGCTTTTTATGTAGTATAGCCCACGAAAATCATCAAAAGGACTAAATTTTGTAAGTTTAACGAACTTCGTGACTTTTACGTAGTATAGTACACGAAAATCTTCAAAAGGACCAAATTTTGCAATATTAACGAACTTCGCGACTTTTATCTAGTATAGCACACAAAAATCTTCATAAATACCAAAGTTTGTGAGTTTAACATATTTCGTGACTTTAATGGAGTTTAGCACACGAAAATCGACGAAAATACCCAACTTTGCAAGTTTAACGAAATTCGTGACTTTTCTGTAGTATAACACACGGAAATCTTCAAAAAAAACAAACTTTGCAAGTTTAACGAACTTCGTGACTATTATGTAGTATAGCAAACGAAAATCTTCCAAAATACCAATGTATGCAAGTTTAACGAACTTCGTGAATTTTATGTAGTATAGCGCATGAAAATCTTCCAAAATACTAAACTTTGCAAGTTTAACGAACTTCTTGACTTTTACGTCGTATAGCACACGAAAACCTTCAAAAGGACCAAATTTTGCAAGTTTAACGAAATTTGTGACTTTTAAGTAGTATAGCTCACGAAAATCATCCAAAATACTAAAGTTTGCATGCTTAACGAACTTCTTGACTTTCATGTAGTATAGCACACGAAAATCTTCCAAAATACCAATGTATGCAAGTTTAACGAACTTCTTGTCATTAATGTAGTATAGCACATGAAACTCTTCATAAATACCAAAGTTTGTAAGTTTAACGAATGTCGTGACTTTTATGTAGTATAACACACGAGGATCTTCAAAAAGACCAATTTTTGCAAGTTTAACGAACTTTGTGTCTTTTACGTAGTATAGCACACATAAATCTTAATAAATACCAAAGTTTGTAAGTTTAACTAAATTCGTGACTTTTATGTAATGTAGCACATGAAATTTTTTAAAAAGACCAAATTGTGTAAGTTTAAATAACTGTAACTTTTACAAAGTATAACACACAAAAAACTTCCAATGTATGCAAGTTTAACGAACTTTATGTATGTTTTGTAGCATAACACACGGAAATCTTCCAAAATACAAATTTTGCAAGTTTAACAAACTTCGTAGCTTTTTATGTAGTATAGCCCACGAAAATCATCAAAAGGACTAAATTTTGTAAGTTTAACGAACTTCGTGACTTTTACGTAGTACACGAAAATATTCAAAAGGACCAAATTTTGCAAATTTAACGAACTTCGCGACTTTTATCCAGTATAGCACACAAAAATCTTCATAAATACCAAAATTTGTGAGTTTAACGTATTTCATGACTTTTATGGAGTATAGCACACGAAAATCTACGAAAATACCAAACTTTGCAAGTTTAACGAAATTCGTGACTTTTATGTAGTATAACACACGAAAATCTTCAAAAAAACCAAGCTTTACAAGTTTAACGAACTTCGTGACTATTATGTAGTATAGCAAACGAAAATCTTCCAAAATACCAATGTATGCAAATTTAACGAACTTCGTGAATTTTATGTAGTATAGCACACGAAAATCTTCCAAAATACCAAACTTTGCAAGTTTAATGTACTTCGTGACTTTTACGTCGTATAGCACACAAAAACCTTCAAAAGGACCAAATTTTGCAAGTTTAACGAAATTCATGACTTTTATGTAGTATAGCTCACGAAAATCATCCAAAATACCAAAGTTTGCAAGTTTAACGAACTTCTTGATTTTCATGTAGTATAGCACACGAAAATCTTCCAAAATACCAATTTATGCAAGTTTAACGAACTTCTTAACATTAGTGTAGTATAGCACATGAAACTCTTCATAAATACCAAAGTTTGCAAGTTTAACGAATATCGTGACTTTTATGTAGTATAGCACACGAAGATTTTCAAAAAGAACAAATTTTGCAAGTTTAACGAACTTCGTGTCTTTTATGTAGTATAGCACACATAAATCTTAATAAATACCAAAGTTTGTAAGTTTAACTAATTTCGTGACTTTTATGTAATGTTGCACATGAAAATTTTTAAAAAGACCAAATTTTGTAAGTTTAAATAACTGTGACTTTTACAAAGTATAACACACAAAAAACTTCCAATGTATGCAAGTTTAACGAACTTTATGTATGTTTTGTAGATAATACACGAAAATCTTCCAAAATACCAAATTTTGCAAGTTTAACAAATTTCGTGGCTTTTTATGTAGTTTAGCCCACGAAAATCTTCAAAAGGACTAAATTTTGCAAGTTTAACGAACTTCTTGACTTTTATGTAGTATAGTACACGAAAATATTCAAAAGGACCAAATTTGGCAAATTTAACGAACTTCGCGACTTTTATCCAGTATAGCACACAAAAATCTTCATAAATACCAAAATTTGTGAGTTTAACGTATTTCGTGACTTTTATGGAGTATAGCACACGAAAATCTACGAAAATACCAAACTTTGCAAGTTTATCGAAATTTGTGACTTTTATGTTGTATAACACACGAAAATCTTCAAAAAACCAAACTTTGCAAGTTTAACGAACTTCGTGACTATTATGTAGTACAGCAAACGAAAATCTTCCAAAATACCAATGTATGCAAGTTTAACGAACTTTGTGATTTTTACATCGTATAGCACACGAAAACATTCAAAAGACCAAATTTTGCAAGTTTAACGAAATTCGTAGCTTTTATGTAGTATAGATCACGAAAATCATCCAAAACACCAAAGTTTGCAAGTTTAACAAACTTCTTGACTTTCATGTAGTATAGCACACGAAAATCTTCTAAAATACCAATGAATGCTAGTTTAACGAACTTCTTGACCTTAATGTAGTATAGCACATGAAACTCTTCATAAATACCAATGTTTGCAAATTTAATGAATATCCTGACTTTCATGTAGTATAGCCCGCGAAAATCTTCAAAAGGACTAAGTTTTGCGAGTTTAACGAACTTCGTGACTTTTATGTAGTATAGTACACAAAAATCTTCATAAATACCAAAGTTTGTAAGTTTAATGTATTTCGTGACTTTTATGGAGTATGGCATACGAAAATTTTGGAAAATACCAAACGTTGCAAGTTTAACGAACTTCGTGACTTTTATGTAGTATAACACACAGAAATATTCAAAAAAATAAACTTTGCAAGTTTAACGAACTTCGTGACAATTACATAGTACAGAAAACGAAAATCTTCCAAAATACCAACGTATCCAAGTTTAACGAACTTCGTGACTTGTATGTAGTATGGCACACAAAATGTTCATAAATACGAAAGTTTGCAAGTTTAACGACTATCATGACTTTTATGTAGTTTAAATAACTTCGTGACTTTTAGGTAGAATAACACACAAAGAAATTCCAAAATATCAATGTATTCAAGTTTAACGAACTTCGTGACTATTATGTAGTCTAGCACACGTAAATCTTCCAAAATACCAAACTTTACAAGTTTAACAAATTGTGGGACTTTTACGTAGTATACCACACGAAAACCTTCAAAAGGACCAAATTTTGCAAATTAAACGAGCTTCATGACTTTCATGTAGTATAGCTCACGAAAATCTTCAAAAACACCAAAGTTTGCAAGTTTAGAGAACTTCTTGACTTTCACGTTGTTTAGCACGCGAAAATCTTCAAAAAAACCAAACTTTGCAAGTTTAACGAACTTCGTGACTATTATGTAGTATAGCAAACGAAAATCTTCCAAAATACCAATGTATGCAAGTTTAACGAACTTCGTGAATTTTATGTAGTATAGCGCATTAAAATCTTCCAAAATACTAAACTTTGCAAGTTTAACGAACTTCGTGACTTTTACGTCGTATTGCCCAGGAAAACCTTCAAAAGGACCAAATTTTGCAAGTTTAACGAAATTCGTGACTTTTATGTAGTATAGCTCACGAAAATCATCCAAAATACTAAAGTTTGCAAGTTTAACGAACTTCTTGACTTTCATGTAGTATAGCACACGAAAATCTTCCAAAATACCAATGTATGCAAGTTTAACGAACTTCTTGTCATTAATGTAGTATAGCACATGAAACTCTTCATAAACACCAAAGTTTGTAAGTTTAACGAATGTCGTGACTTTTATGTAGTATAACACACAAGGATCTTCAAAAAGACCAAATTTTGCAAGTTTAACGAACTTTGTGTCTTTTACGTAGTATAGCACACATAAATCTTAATAAATACCAAAGTTTGTAAGTTTAACTAATTTCGTGACTTTTATGTAATGTAGCACATGAAATTTTTTAAAAAGACCAAATTGTGTAAGTTTAAATAACTGTAACTTTTAAAAAGTATAACACACAAAAAACTTCCAATGTATGCAAGTTTAACGAACTTTATGTATGTTTTGTAGCATAACACACGGAAATCTTCCAAAATACCAAATTTTGCAAGTTTAACAAACTTCGTAGCTTTTTATGTAGTATAGCCCATGAAAATCATCAAAAGGACTAAATTTTGTAAGTTTAACGAACTTCGTGACTTTTACGTAGTATAGTACACGAAAATCTTCAAAAGGACCAAATTTTGCAATATTAACGAACTTCGCGACTTTTATCTAGTATAGCACACAAAAATCTTCATAAATACCAAAGTTTGTGAGTTTAACGTATTTCGTGACTTTAATGGAGTTTAGCACACGAAAATCGACGAAAATACCCAACTTTGCAAGTTTAACGAAATTCGTGACTTTTCTGTAGTATAACACACGGAAATCTTCAAAAAAAACAAACTTTGCAAGTTTAACGAACTTCGTGACTATTATGTAGTATAGCAAACGAAAATCTTCCAAAATACCAATGTATGCAAGTTTAACGAACTTCGTGAATTTTATGTAGTATAGCGCATGAAAATCTTCCAAAATACTAAACTTTGCAAGTTTAACGAACTTCTTGACTTTTACGTCGTATAGCACACGAAAACCTTCAAAAGGACCAAATTTTGCAAGTTTAACGAAATTTGTGACTTTTAAGTAGTATAGCTCACGAAAATCATCCAAAATACTAAAGTTTGCATGCTTAACGAACTTCTTGACTTTCATGTAGTATAGCACACGAAAATCTTCCAAAATACCAATGTATGCAAGTTTAACGAACTTCTTGTCATTAATGTAGTATAGCACATGAAACTCTTCATAAATACCAAAGTTTGTAAGTTTAACGAATGTCGTGACTTTTATGTAGTATAACACACGAGGATCTTCAAAAAGACCAATTTTTGCAAGTTTAACGAACTTTGTGTCTTTTACGTAGTATAGCACACATAAATCTTAATAAATACCAAAGTTTGTAAGTTTAACTAAATTCGTGACTTTTATGTAATGTAGCACATGAAATTTTTTAAAAAGACCAAATTGTGTAAGTTTAAATAACTGTAACTTTTACAAAGTATAACACACAAAAAACTTCCAATGTATGCAAGTTTAACAAACTTTATGTATGTTTTGTAGCATAACACACGGAAATCTTCCAAAATACAAATTTTGCAAGTTTAACAAACTTCGTAGCTTTTTATGTAGTATAGCCCACGAAAATCATCAAAAGGACTAAATTTTGTAAGTTTAACGAACTTCGTGACTTTTACGTAGTACACGAAAATATTCAAAAGGACCAAATTTTGCAAATTTAACGAACTTCGCGACTTTTATCCAGTATAGCACACAAAAATCTTCATAAATACCAAAATTTGTGAGTTTAACGTATTTCATGACTTTTATGGAGTATAGCACACGAAAATCTACGAAAATACCAAACTTTGCAAGTTTAACGAAATTCGTGACTTTTGTGTAGTATAACACACGAAAATCTTCAAAAAAACCAAACTTTGCAAGTTTAACGTACTTCGTGACTATTATGTAGTATAGCAAACGAAAAACTTCCAAAATACGAATCTATGCAAGTTTAACGAACTTCGTGAATTTTATGTAGTATAGCACACGAAAATCTTCCAAAATACCAAACTTTGCAAGTTTAATGAACTTCGTGAGTTTTACGTCGTATAGCACACGAAAACCTTCAAAATGACGAAATTTTGCAAGTTTAACGAAATTCGTGACTTTTATGTAGTATAGCTCACGAAAATCATCCAAAATACCAAAGTTTGCAAGTCTAACGAATATCGTGACTTTTATGTAGTATAGCACACGAAGATCTTCAAAAAGACCAAATTTTGCAAGTTTAATGAACTTTGTGTCTTTTACGTATTATAGCACACATAAATCTTAATAAATACCAAAGTTTGTAAGTTTAACTAATTTCGTGACTTTTATGTAATGTAGCACATGAAATTTTTTAAAAAGACCAAATTTTGTAAGTTTAAATAACTGTGACTTTTACAAAATATAACACACAAAAAACCTCCAATGTATGCAAGTTTAACGAACTTTATGTATGTTTTGTAGCATAACACACGGAAATCTTCCAAAATACCAAATTTTGCAAGTTTAACAAACTTCATGGCTTTTTATGTAGTATAGCCCACGAAAATCATCAAAAGGACTAAATTTTGTAAGTTTATCGAACTTCGTGACTTTTACGTAGTATAGTACACGAAAATCTTGAAAAGGACCAAATTTTGAAAATTTAACGAACTTCGCGACTTTTATCTAGTATAGCACACAAAAATCTTCATAAATACCAAAGTTTGTGAGTTTAACGTATTTCGTGACTTTTATGGAGTTTAGCACACGAAAATCTACAAAATACCAAACTTTGCAAGTTTAACGAAATTCGTGACTTTTATGTAGTATAACACACGAAAATCTTCAAAAAAACCAAGCTTTACAAGTTTAACGAACTTCGTGACTATTATGTAGTATAGCAAACGAAAATCTTCCAAAATACCAATGTATGCAAATTTAACGAACTTCGTGAATTTTATGTAGTATAGCACACGAAAATCTTCCAAAATACCAAACTTTGCAAGTTTAATGTACTTCGTGACTTTTACGTCGTATAGCACACAAAAACCTTCAAAAGGACCAAATTTTGCAAGTTTAACGAAATTCGTGACTTTTATGTAGTATAGCTCACGAAAATCATCCAAAATACCAAAGTTTGCAAGTTTAACGAACTTCTTGATTTTCATGTAGTATAGCACACGAAAATCTTCCAAAATACCGATGTATGCAAGTTTAACGAACTTCTTAACATTAGTGTAGTATAGCACATGAAACTCTTCATAAATACCAAAGTTTGCAAGTTTAACGAATATCGTGACTTTTATGTAGTATAGCACACGAAGATTTTCAAAAAGAACAAATTTTGCAAGTTTAACGAACTTCGTGTCTTTTATGTAGTATAGCACACATAAATCTTAATAAATACCAAAGTTTGTAAGTTTAACTAATTTCGTGACTTTTATGTAATGTTGCACATGAAAATTTTTAAAAAGACCAAATTTTGTAAGTTTAAATAACTGTGACTTTTACAAAGTATAACACACAAAAAACTTCCAATGTATGCAAGTTTAACGAACTTTATGTATGTTTTGTAGATAATACACGAAAATCTTCCAAAATACCAAATTTTGCAAGTTTAACAAATTTCGTGGCTTTTTATGTAGTTTAGCCCACGAAAATCTTCAAAAGGACTAAATTTTGCAAGTTTAACGAACTTCATGACTTTTATGTAGTATAGTACACGAAAATATTCAAAAGGACCAAATTTGGCAAATTTAACGAACTTCGCGACTTTTATCCAGTATAGCACACAAAAATCTTCATAAATACCAAAATTTGTGAGTATAACGTATTTCGTGACTTTTATGGAGTATAGCACACGAAAATCTACGAAAATACCAAACTTTGCAAGTTTAACGAAATTTGTGACTTTTATGTTGTATAACACACGAAAATCTTCAAAAAACCAAACTTTGCAAGTTTAACGAACTTCGTGACTATTATGTAGTACAGCAAACGGAAATCTTCCAAAATACCAATGTATGCAAGTTTAACGAACTTTGTGATTTTTACATCGTATAGCACACGAAAACATTCAAAAGACCAAATTTTGCAAGTTTAACGAAATTCGTAGCTTTTATGTAGTATAGATCACGAAAATCATCCAAAACACCAAAGTTTGCAAGTTTAACAAACTTCTTGACTTTCATGTAGTATAGCACACGAAAATCTTCTAAAATACCAATGAATGCTAGTTTAACGAACTTCTTGACCTTAATGTAGTATAGCACATGAAACTCTTCATAAATACCAATGTTTGCAAATTTAATGAATATCCTGACTTTCATGTAGTATAGCCCGCGAAAATCTTCAAAAGGACTAAGTTTTGCGAGTTTAACGAACTTCGTGACTTTTATGTAGTATAGTACACAAAAATCTTCATAAATACCAAAGTTTGTAAGTTTAATGTATTTCATGACTTTTATGGAGTATGGCATACGAAAATTTTGGAAAATACCAAACGTTGCAAGTTTAACGAACTTCGTGACTTTTATGTAGTATAACACACAAAAATATTCAAAAAAATAAACTTTGCAAGTTTAACGAACTTCGTGACAATTACATAGTACAGAAAACGAAAATCTTCCAAAATACCAACGTATCCAAGTTTAACGAACTTCGTGACTTGTATGTAGTATGGCACACAAAATGTTCATAAATACGAAAGTTTGCAAGTTTAACGACTATCATGACTTTTATGTAGTTTAAATAACTTCGTGACTTTTATGTAGAATAACACACAAAAAAATTCCAAAATATCAATGTATTCAAGTTTAACGAACTTCGTGACTATTATGTAGTCTAGCACACGTAAATCTTCCAAAATACCAAACTTTACAAGTTTAACAAATTGTGGGACTTTTACGTAGTATACCACACGAAAACCTTCAAAAGGACCAAATTTTGCAAATTAAACGAGCTTCATGACTTTCATGTAGTATAGCTCACGAAAATCTTCAAAAACACCAAAGTTTGCAAGTTTAGAGAACTTCTTGACTTTCACGTTGTTTAGCACGCAAAAATCTTCAAAAAAACCAAACTTTGCAAGTTTAACAAACTTCGTGACTATTATGTAGTATAGCAAACGAAAATCTTCCAAAATACCAATGTATGCAAGTTTAACGAACTTCGTGAATTTTATGTAGTATAGCGCATGAAAATCTTCCAAAATACTAAACTTTGCAAGTTTAACGAACTTCGTGACTTTTACGTCGTATAGCACACGAAAACCTTCAAAAGGACCAAATTTTGCAAGTTTAACGAAATTTGTGACTTTTAAGTAGTATAGCTCACGAAAATCATCCAAAATACTAAAGTTTGCATGCTTAACGAACTTCTTGACTTTCATGTAGTATAGCACACGAAAATCTTCCAAAATACCAATGTATGCAAGTTTAACGAACTTCTTGTCATTAATGTAGTATAGCACATGAAACTCTTCATAAATACCAAAGTTTGTAAGTTTAACGAATGTCGTGACTTTTATGTAGTATAACACACGAGGATCTTCAAAAAGACCAATTTTTGCAAGTTTAACGAACTTTGTGTCTTTTACGTAGTATAGCACACATAAATCTTAATAAATACCAAAGTTTGTAAGTTTAACTAAATTCGTGACTTTTATGTAATGTAGCACATGAAATTTTTTAAAAAGACCAAATTGTGTAAGTTTAAATAACTGTAACTTTTACAAAGTATAACACACAAAAAACTTCCAATGTATGCAAGTTTAACGAACTTTATGTATGTTTTGTAGCATAACACACGGAAATCTTCCAAAATACAAATTTTGCAAGTTTAACAAACTTCGTAGCTTTTTATGTAGTATAGCCCACGAAAATCATCAAAAGGACTAAATTTTGTAAGTTTAACGAACTTCGTGACTTTTCCGTAGTACACGAAAATATTCAAAAGGACCAAATTTTGCAAATTTAACGAACTTCGCGACTTTTATCCAGTATAGCACACAAAAATCTTCATAAATACCAAAATTTGTGAGTTTAACGTATTTCATGACTTTTATGGAGTATAGCACACGAAAATCTACGAAAATACCAAACTTTGCAAGTTTAACGAAATTCGTGACTTTTGTGTAGGCTAGCACACGAAAATCTTCAAAAAAACCAAACTTTGCAAGTTTAACGTACTTCGTGACTATTATGTAGTATAGCAAACGAAAAACTTCCAAAATACGAATCTATGCAAGTTTAACGAACTTCGTGAATTTTATGTAGTATAGCACACGAAAATCTTCCAAAATACCAAACTTTGCAAGTTTAATGAACTTCGTGAGTTTTACGTCGTATAGCACACGAAAACCTTCAAAATGACGAAATTTTGCAAGTTTAACGAAATTCGTGACTTTTATGTAGTATAGCTCACGAAAATCATCCAAAATACCAAAGTTTGCAAGTCTAACGAATATCGTGACTTTTATGTAGTATAGCACACGAAGATCTTCAAAAAGACCAAATTTTGCAAGTTTAATGAACTTTGTGTCTTTTACGTATTATAGCACACATAAATCTTAATAAATACCAAAGTTTGTAAGTTTAACTAATTTCGTGACTTTTATGTAATGTAGCACATGAAATTTTTTAAAAAGACCAAATTTTGTAAGTTTAAATAACTGTGACTTTTACAAAATATAACACACAAAAAACCTCCAATGTATGCAAGTTTAACGAACTTTATGTATGTTTTGTAGCATAACACACGGAAATCTTCCAAAATACCAAATTTTGCAAGTTTAACAAACTTCATGGCTTTTTATGTAGTATAGCCCACGAAAATCATCAAAAGGACTAAATTTTGTAAATTTATCGAACTTCGTGACTTTTACGTAGTATAGTACACGAAAATCTTGAAAAGGACCAAATTTTGAAAATTTAACGAACTTCGCGACTTTTATCTAGTATAGCACACAAAAATCTTCATAAATACCAAAGTTTGTGAGTTTAACGTATTTCGTGACTTTTATGGAGTTTAGCACACGAAAATCTACAAAATACCAAACTTTGCAAGTTTAACGAAATTCGTGACTTTTATGTAGTATAACACACGGAAATCTTCAAAAAAACCAAGCTTTACAAGTTTAACGAACTTCGTGACTATTATGTAGTATAGCAAACGAAAATCTTCCAAAATACCAATGTATGCAAATTTAACAAACTTCGTGAATTTTATGTAGTATAGCACACGAAAATCTTCCAAAATACCAAACTTTGCAAGTTTAATGTACTTCGTGACTTTTACGTCGTATAGCACACAAAAACCTTCAAAAGGACCAAATTTTGCAAGTTTAACGAAATTCGTGACTTTTATGTAGTATAGCTCACGAAAATCATCCAAAATACCAAAGTTTGCAAGTTTAACGAACTTCTTGATTTTCATGTAGTATAGCACACGAAAATCTTCCAAAATACCAATGTATGCAAGTTTAACGAACTTCTTAACATTAGTGTAGTATAGCACATGAAACTCTTCATAAATACCAAAGTTTGCAAGTTTAACGAATATCGTGACTTTTATGTAGTATAGCACACGAAGATTTTCAAAAAGAACAAATTTTGCAAGTTTAACGAACTTCGTGTCTTTTATGTAGTATAGCACACATAAATCTTAATAAATACCAAAGTTTGTAAGTTTAACTAATTTCGTGACTTTTATATAATGTTGCACATGAAAATTTTTAAAAAGATCAAATTTTGTAAGTTTAAATAACTGTGACTTTTACAAAGTATAACACACAAAAAACTTCCAATGTATGCAAGTTTAACGAACTTTATGTATGTTTTGTAGATAATACACGAAAATCTTCCAAAATACCAAATTTTGCAAGTTTAACAAATTTCGTGGCTTTTTATGTAGTTTAGCCCACGAAAATCTTCAAAAGGACTAAATTTTGCAAGTTTAACGAACTTCATGACTTTTATGTAGTATAGTACACGAAAATATTCAAAAGGACCAAATTTGGCAAATTTAACGAACTTCGCGACTTTTATCCAGTATAGCACACAAAAATCTTCATAAATACCAAAATTTGTGAGTTTAACGTATTTCGTGACTTTTATGGAGTATAGCACACGAAAATCTACGAAAATACCAAACTTTGCAAGTTTAATGAACTTCGTGAGTTTTACGTCGTATAGCACACGAAAACCTTCAAAATGACGAAATTTTGCAAGTTTAACGAAATTCGTGACTTTTATGTAGTATAGCTCACGAAAATCATCCAAAATACCAAAGTTTGCAAGTCTAACGAATATCGTGACTTTTATGTAGTATAGCACACGAAGATCTTCAAAAAGACCAAATTTTGCAAGTTTAATGAACTTTGTGTCTTTTACGTATTATAGCACACATAAATCTTAATAAATACCAAAGTTTGTAAGTTTAACTAATTTCGTGACTTTTATGTAATGTAGCACATGAAATTTTTTAAAAAGACCAAATTTTGTAAGTTTAAATAACTGTGACTTTTACAAAATATAACACACAAAAAACCTCCAATGTATGCAAGTTTAACGAACTTTATGTATGTTTTGTAGCATAACACACGGAAATCTTCCAAAATACCAAATTTTGCAAGTTTAACAAACTTCATGGCTTTTTATGTAGTATAGCCCACGAAAATCATCAAAAGGACTAAATTTTGTAAGTTTATCGAACTTCGTGACTTTTACGTAGTATAGTACACGAAAATCTTGAAAAGGACCAAATTTTGAAAATTTAACGAACTTCGCGACTTTTATCTAGTATAGCACACAAAAATCTTCATAAATACCAAAGTTTGTGAGTTTAACGTATTTCGTGACTTTTATGGAGTTTAGCACACGAAAATCTACAAAATACCAAACTTTGCAAGTTTAACGAAATTCGTGACTTTTATGTAGTATAACACACGAAAATCTTCAAAAAAACCAAGCTTTACAAGTTTAACGAACTTCGTGACTATTATGTAGTATAGCAAACGAAAATCTTTCAAAATACCAATGTATGCAAATTTAACAAACTTCGTGAATTTTATGTAGTATAGCACACGAAAATCTTCCAAAATACCAAACTTTGCAAGTTTAATGTACTTCGTGACTTTTACGTCGTATAGCACACAAAAACCTTCAAAAGGACCAAATTTTGCAAGTTTAACGAAATTCGTGACTTTTATGTAGTATAGCTCACGAAAATCATCCAAAATACCAAAGTTTGCAAGTTTAACGAACTTCTTGATTTTCATGTAGTATAGCACACGAAAATCTTCCAAAATACCAATGTATGCAAGTTTAACGAACTTCTTAACATTAGTGTAGTATAGCACATGAAACTCTTCATAAATACCAAAGTTTGCAAGTTTAACGAATATCGTGACTTTTATGTAGTATAGCACACGAAGATTTTCAAAAAGAACAAATTTTGCAAGTTTAACGAACTTCGTGTCTTTTATGTAGTATAGCACACATAAATCTTAATAAATACCAAAGTTTGTAAGTTTAACTAATTTCGTGACTTTTATGTAATGTTGCACATGAAAATTTTTAAAAAGACCAAATTTTGTAAGTTTAAATAACTGTGACTTTTACAAAGTATAACACACAAAAAACTTCCAATGTATGCAAGTTTAACGAACTTTATGTATGTTTTGTAGATAATACACGAAAATCTTCCAAAATACCAAATTTTGCAAGTTTAACAAATTTCGTGGCTTTTTATGTAGTTTAGCCCACGAAAATCTTCAAAAGGACTAAATTTTGCAAGTTTAACGAACTTCATGACTTTTATGTAGTATAGTACACGAAAATATTCAAAAGGACCAAATTTGGCAAATTTAACGAACTTCGCGACTTTTATCCAGTATAGCACACAAAAATCTTCATAAATACCAAAATTTGTGAGTTTAACGTATTTCGTGACTTTTATGGAGTATAGCACACGAAAATCTACGAAAATACCAAACTTTGCAAGTTTAACGAAATTTGTGACTTTTATGTTGTATAACACACGAAAATCTTCAAAAAACCAAACTTTGCAAGTTTAACGAACTTCGTGACTATTATGTAGTACAGCATACGAAAATCTTCCAAAATACCAATGTATGCAAGTTTAACGAACTTTGTGATTTTTACATCGTATAGCACACGAAATCATTCAAAAGATCAAATTTTGCAAGTTTAACGAAATTCGTAGCTTTTATGTAGTATAGATCACGAAAATCATCCAAAACACCAAAGTTTGCAAGTTTAACAAACTTCTTGACTTTCATGTAGTATAGCACACGAAAATCTTCTAAAATACCAATGAATGCTAGTTTAACGAACTTCTTGACCTTAATGTAGTATAGCACATGAAACTCTTCATAAATACCAATGTTTGCAAATTTAATGAATATCCTGACTTTCATGTAGTATAGCCCGCGAAAATCTTCAAAAGGACTAAGTTTTGCGAGTTTAACGAACTTCGTGACTTTTATGTAGTATAGTACACAAAAATCTTCATAAATACCAAAGTTTGTAAGTTTAATGTATTTCGTGACTTTTATGGAGTATGGCATACGAAAATTTTGGAAAATACCAAACGTTGCAAGTTTAACGAACTTCGTGACTTTTATGTAGTATAACTCACAAAAATATTCAAAAAAATAAACTTTGCAAGTTTAACGAACTTCGTGACAATTACATAGTACAGAAAACGAAAATCTTCCAAAATACCAACGTATCCAAGTTTAACGAACTTCGTGACTTGTATGTAGTATGTCGTACAAAATGTTCATAAATACGAAAGTTTGCAAGTTTAACGACTATCATGACTTTTATGTAGTTTAAATAACTTCGTGACTTTTATGTAGAATAACACACAAAAAAATTCCAAAATATCAATGTATTCAAGTTTAACGAACTTCGTGACTATTATGTAGTCTAGCACACGTAAATCTTCCAAAATACCAAACTTTACAAGTTTAACAAATTGTGGGACTTTTACGTAGTATACCACACGAAAACCTTCAAAAGGACCAAATTTTGCAAATTAAACGAGCTTCATGACTTTCATGTAGTATAGCTCACGAAAATCTTCAAAAACACCAAAGTTTGCAAGTTTATTGAACTTCTTGACTTTCACGTTGTTTAGCACGCGAAAATCTTCAAAAAAACCAAACTTTGCAAGTTTAACGAACTTCGTGACTATTATGTAGTATAGCAAACGAAAATCTTCCAAAATACCAATGTATGTGTGGACCTCCGATTTTTTTAATCCCGGGCCATACCTCTGATCTGTAGAGATACGTGAACTGACTCTTTTTTGTCGCTTAGTGCTTTCGCATTTTGAAAATTCACAGAGTCGCCACCGACCTTTTATTTTATCCAATTAAGGAAAGGTTTATAAAAGAAACAGAAAAAAGACCTTTAAGAAATTCTGGGTAAGGGGGTAGGTTATACAAAGGGAAGGTGTTAGCACCCTTTGTATCCATGGTTATCCATGGGCTCTTAAGTTTGCTTAGCTCACTTGTTTTTCGATCACTTTTCAATTGCTCTGAAATTGCTCATATGTGGTTTCAAATACTTTTGTAATTTGAATTTTGTAATGATCCGTGTGTGGATGTATACAAAATGCTTGTTTATCTTTCGAAAGATGTTTTGAAAAGAACGTTTAACTTTGTAATAATCCGTGTTTGGATGTATACAAAGTATTGTCTTTTTTTGAAAGTTTTGAAAAATCAACAGTGTATGAGAATTTTGTTTGTTTTGATTTGAGCAAGCAAACTAGGAGGTCTACCCTGAGTTGTAAGGTCTTTATCCTATTTCCTTTAAAAATCTATCCTTTCACCGGATATAAAAGCAAGGTTCGATTTTGTACTCAAAACAGTGGAATTTTGACTTTGATTTTGAAAGGAATGAGAAGGGATTACCTTAAGAGGTGCAAGTGTGATTGTGATTGGATTCAGATATTTATCTTTGAAGTTAGTGATCTAACGGTTCAATTTTATCTTTGACATACACGCAGTTTATATGTGCTGGAAATTAAAATGCGGAAATGTAAAGTGCGGAAAGTAAATCTACGCTATTACATCGATTGTGCAGGAAACGTAAACTAGCCTATTTACATGAATTTGACATCCTATACATTTATCTAGGAATTTAAATTGCAAAAAATAAAAGGCATGTTTTTTTGGAATTTTTATGATTGGTTTTAATTATAATTAATGCATGATTAATTAAATTAAAATGAAGAAAAAGATGAAAATAGATTTAAACCTAGAAATTAAGTTTAAAATATGTACAAAATATTTGTCAATTAATTTTAAAACAAAACTAATTTTTTTGGAATTTTTGGAATTGATTTGAAATTGATTTAAGTTAATTAAAACATAATTATGCAAATAATTATACAAATAATTAAAACTTAAAAAGAAAATTATTCAAAATATGTACAAAATTAGTTTATAATATATAAACAATATTTAACACAAAGAACAATTTTTTTTATGATTTTTTGATTGGTTAGAATAATTAAAAAGCCAATATATAAATATATACTAATTAATTATGTAAAATATTGAAATTTTGAAGAAAAATAAAATATTTTTATTTCAGAAAATAATATATTATTTTAGAAGTATAAAAATATTTTTTGTGTATTTTTTTGGATTTTTAAAACTATTTTTAATTAATTTAACAAAGAAATTAAAACAAAATAGAAAATAAAATAGAAAATAAAAGGATACTGATCCTGTGTGGTTTGATTGAGGGAGCATGATGTGCACGCGTGATTTGGAGCGTTGGATGATTCATTAAATGAAATCAAGTGGTCCAGAAATTGAGGCACATGGCTTACGTTACACCTGCAAGGCACAGAATTAGAGAAAATTCAAAAAGTACGCGCGCGCTTCTGAACCAATGAGGTGGAGACACCTCATCGTCTTCAACCTTTCGCCAGGGGTTTCAACAGCGCTTTTGTAAAAAAGCGCTATAATAAGTGAACCCTAAATCTGCAAAATAACGAATAGGGGTAAACAAGCATAAAAATCAGGCGCGATGGCACCATTGGATTTGTCTTGTTCCACTGAACTTAACCATGTCCTTAATTTTGCTTTATTTTGGCCCTAATGAAGAACCCTAATTTTGAACTAAGCAAACCCTAAAATGGTATATGCTACAAACAGCCATTAAAGTCCAATTGAAGCTCCAGAAACGACCAGAGCTTCAAACCAAACACAATTATGCATCTACATCTTGTTAAATATGCGTGAGTTATGAGATATAAGTTGGTTTTAGTTTGAACAAACCGTGGCTTTATATAGCTTGATTCAGTGAAGTTTAGGACTTGGAAATGATTGGAATTGTTTCAGTGTAGCTCAGAGATGATGTTTGAATGTTTATTTTATATTGAAATGGACTGAAACTTAAAATTCGAATTTCAAGTTTCTTTGAAAATTACAAGTGGTTACAAGTATGCTATATGCTTATGGATGCTTCTGAACTCGTCTCTCTTTTGCTACTGAACTAAGATAGCTTATTTATAAGCTATGTGTGCTTACAATTGAAGCTAATATGTGCCTTAGTTGCCTTTGTTGAAACTTTGGTTTTTTAATATAAAAAACCTTTGAAAAATTGACCAAGTCTTGCCCTCCTTCAATGCACCTGCCTTGCCCTTCAATTCTCTGCAGAAGATGAAGATTCCTTAGGGGTGAGTCATGCTTGGAAGTTAAGCTACCATTATCCATGCATTTTCCTTTTAATTTTAATCTTAAAGTAAGATAAAATCATGCAAAAATGGATAAAAAAAGGTATGGGCTTAGTCTTGGTCGTGGGAGGCCCATTATAACATGGAAATGATGTTTGAATGCTGAAAACTTGGCCCCATTTGGAAAAAATGCCATTTTGAACAATGTTGATTTCATGTATTTTCCAAAATTTAGCCAACTTTAACAAGGTGTAAATCCTTCAATTTTTGTCATATGAAGGAGATCTTGCACTTTTTGGAAACCTCAAAGAGTCCTCTAACCAATGTCTTTGGTCTCATGTCAAAATGATTTTTGAAGCTCCTTGTGTGTCCTTTTGAAAAAAGTGTCTTTTTGTTGACTTTGAAAATGACCTGTAATGTCTTTGATCATATTTTTCAAATGGTGAATCCAATGACCATGGGATCAATGGCATTTGAAAGATAATTGAATTTCCTTCAAAACAAGCTTTGGTTTGAATTTTTTGGATGAAGGATGAGAGAGTTATGATCAGTCAAAGTTGAGTTGACTTTTCAGGCAAAAACCCTAATTTTGAATCTTAGGGTTTTGTTGATTTTTTATCTTTCCTTGATGAATTATGATCATCCAATGATCAAATGATGAATCCTTTGACAAAATATGGACTTTGACAAAAAATTTCATTTTTGACTGTCTGTTGACTTTTTTGGTCAAACGGGTCGTTTGTTGACTGTTTGAGCTGCTGACGGTGCGTCTGAGTGAATTGAAGTTTGAAAATTTGTATGATGGTACTTTGAGATATATGGATGTGTATGAAATCCATTTGAGCTCTCAAAAACTTGTTGCTCCTGTAAAAACAAGAAAAACCCTAGTTAGGGACTGTTTATGTAGGAGACAGTTAAGCGTACCTGATTTTTGTGCAGTGTTGAGTCTCTGCTAATCGCGTGATATTCAGAAGACTTCTAGCACAAAGATCTTGGAATTTTGAATTGTGAAAGATTGATTTGATTGATGGTACAAAACACTGAGAATTGTACTGCCAGCAGTTTGGCTGTCAACTGACTGTTCAGGTATTGATGTAGCAGTTAGAGTGAAAAATCAACAGTCAAAGTTAATTTTCTTTTTTTGTTGTTTTTTTGTTTTTTTTTATGTGGAAAATGAAAGTTTATTTACATGACTTGTTAGAAAAACACAGACATAATAAATAACTAATATTTACGGTACGCGGGCAAAATTACCGATAATAACCCTGAAATTCATTTAATGCACAGAAATAGGAATATTTGACTGGCAGAAAACACACAAAATATTATCGTAGTAATTAAGCAATATTATGACAAATAGTACAACATTTAATACTGACAGTACAAATATCACATACTATATTGAACAGTACGACGAATAAACGGTACATTTAAGAAATAAGAAATACGGCAAATTTTAAGAATGACGATTAATGACCCATGCTATGAACAATAACATGTAGATGATTGGGAGTGCAACCATTGCAGGTCCACACTCTTCAGGACTATGCAGGCAGAAGAAAGTCATGATCACCGTAGCAATGGTGATGACTGTAAGAAACAGTGTCTCTATCCACTTTGCCATTCTTGTCAGGGAAGAAGAGAAAATAGATATGAGATAGGAATTTGAAAGATGAGTTGGAATTTGATGTGAGATTTTATGGAAGAAAATGAGAGGTATTTATAGAATGGAAAAAAGGATAGAGACGTTGGGGAATGATGTGATTCCGTACAAAAGGAAAATTTGAGTGGAAGTAAGATTTGAAAGAAAGTGTATGATAGTGTTGGAAAAAGGAGAGATTTGATTTTTGAAAAAGAGATTTGAAAAGATTTTTGCAAATAATGGAATATAGTACAAAAATTAGTGGGAAACAAAAGATAATAATAATCTACTTGTTACCAGTACAGTCTGAGTTTCCTGATTCTGCGCCTGCAAAAAGATTTAACTCTGTACCAATTGTGTCAGTACTATTTATCTGTAAATAAATAAATAAATAAATAAATAAATTCAACTGCAAGCCAAATTACTGTATAAGAAAAATTCTAAAAACTAAGTGTTTCATATGTCAGGATATTTGTTGAAATAAAAATCCATGATTATATGAGACTCTTAATTTTCAGATTGGAGTTTTCTTAAAAAATGATGCGGGCAAATTTTGGGGTATAACAGTTGCCCCTATTCAATCTTCTTAAACCTGAAGAGATTGTCTGAAATCTGAAGGTAGAAGATGATTGAATATTTAAATGCCCTGAAAATTTGCACTTACCTTGATCAGAAGAGATGTTGGAAGTTGCATTTGAATGTCGTCTGCGAAATGTTGTTGGCAGATTGAAACATTACCTGAGATGGGCTTTCAGATGCCACCTGGTAAATGGGTTGAGGGTTTGTTCATCAGAATGAATCCATTGATTATATCTTGATGAAGGATTTGAAAGTCTTTGTGTTGACTGTTTCGGAACCGTCCAAGGTTACCGCTTTAAGTCTTGGAAGATAATCGTTACGAAACTTGTCCAAAGTTTTTCCGATTTAGATTTTGGAAGTTGATCATTGTGGAACCGTCTGAGGTATCGCTTTAGATCTGCAATGTTAGATCGTTCTGGAACCGTCTGAGGTATCGCTTTAGATCTGCAACGTTAGATCGTTCTGGAACCGTCTGAGGTATCGCTTTAGATCTTTGATGCTAGATCGTTCTGGAACCGTCTGAGGTATCGACTTTGATCTGTGATGCTAGTTTTTGAGTTGGTAAGTGATCAGAATGAATCTTTGGCTTGATTATATCTGAGAGAATCGTTCATGGAATTCAGGTGAACACTGCATGTGATTGAGAACATCTTTGTTGAAGATATCCGTCTACCTGAAAAATCAAGTTAGTGATGTAACACCCTTCTAAACCCCCGCGGAAAATACAATTATAAAACAACAAAGCCAACAGAGTATTTCGTCTCTAAACTAGCGTTCCCCAGTGTTACAATCAGAGCATGACTCGACACGAACTACGGGCTAGCCTACAAGCTATCTTCACCCAATCAAGACGCCGCTACATCCTTAATCTGAAATCATCAAAGTAAGGGTGAGTTTCATTCGAATTAACAAGCATTATGCAATCATAAGCAATAAAATCTCATAGTAATTATCATCCACTCAATCATACATATAATCAGAATTATTACAACAAGTAAGCATCAATCCAACAATATTGGCCATCGGCCCACAACTCATCAATTATACCAATGATCAAGTTATATTAACAACATATTCTTAATACATCAATCATATAAACACACCAAGGCATAACACTGAATTCCATCCAATCATGTTATAACCAATGCATATGATTAAACTGACACTATGCATGTGGTACCATACATGGGATATACCCATCCAACTGATATCCTCATCACTGAGATACAGTTTAACCAGCACCGATTCCACACACAGGGAATCATGCTCACCAAATATCCAGCACCGATTCCACACACTGGGAATCATGCTCACCAAAATATCCAGCACCGATTCCACACACTGGGAATCATGCTCACCAAAATATCCAGCACCGATTCCACACACTGGGAATCATGCTCACCAAAATATCCAGCACCGATTCCACACACTGGGAATCATGCTCACCAAAATATCCAGCACCGATTCCACACACTGGGAATCATGCTCACCATTTTGATCCACTTTCATCACCGGGATCCATCACCAAAAATGTATGCCAATGAATGTAACATATAACATGCTTACAACATCACCAATCCGATGTAACACATCGTCTCATTATCATCACCAAATCATCACCAATAAGCATGTATATATTCTTAGCATTCATACAAACATATCACACATACATTCACCACAGTTCACATGTTAATATTAACAGTATATTAACATTCATAAATCATCAATCATCACCACGTTCATACATCGTTACATCTAACATCATTGCACACAATGTAACCAATTATCAAAACAACCCAACAACATAATCACAAAACATGTATTCATTTACGACATGTTATAAACCAACATCACCCAATGAATATCACAATCTCATCACCAATACAGAACATGCATCAATAGTCATGTATATAAGCACATATACATATACTATCTTTCAATTCATTAATAATTAAATCGAGTTTAAAAAGTAGAGTTGGATATTTTCCATTTTATCAATTCATCAGATAAAGCATCTCATTAGCTTCGCAACGCCCAAAACGGCACATAAATCGGATACTCAGATCAAAAGTTATGAGTTTTTAAAGATAAAACATTTTTAGAAACAGTGCTGCAGGAACGGGGTTGTCCCTACGTGGGAACCGGTTCCTGGCAGTCTCAAAGTCACGTCTCTGATTTTTACTATGGGGAACCGGGTTGTCCCTACATGGGAACCGGTTCCCAGCTACCCAGAACCCATATTTCTCTGTTTTTACAAGGGGGAACCGGTTCGTCCCACATGGGAACCGGTTCCTACGTACCTGCACAGCAAAAATCACCATTTTGACAGCTTTTACCCTATCCCATAACCCCAATTTCAGGTACATACGAACATACACACAATTATCATTGATTTTCACACAATTACACATTTCAAACAAGTTATTGACATGTATTAACATCATATATCACAAGTATCAACAAAATCATGTCAATTCATACAAGATTATCAAAACCTAACAAATTCCCAACCCGACACGTACGATTGAACTGGACCACAATCCTAATCAATCATACTACCTACAATCACATAAGGAATACTAACCCGAAGAATCCCCCCTTACCTCAGAGTCGAAACTTCGAAGGTTCTCTTCCCCTTTGGCTCTTCTCACTTTCACGTGTTCTCCTTTCTTCAGACTCAGTTCCTGCTTCTGCTTCCTCTTTTTCCCAAATTCCTTATTTTATGAAAAATAAAATAAAATATTATAATGGGCTTGCTTAGTCAACACCCCCTCTTCTGCTAATCACCACTCTAGGCCCAAATGCCAATATCTCATCATTTTCCATATAATTCAACCAAATACCAAAATAATTCTAATTAATAATTTAATTTCCAATTAAATTAAAATTAGAAAATATGGGGTGTTACAACTCTCCCCCACTAAAATAGTTTTCGTCCTCGAAAACATACTTCCAGTGTATAGTTCCAAATAGAAGTCCTCCATCTGACTCTCCTATTCTCAATTAACACTTTCTTAGTCGAACCTCCCAAGTTCATCTGACATAACCAACATAAGCATGTCTCATGCATTCAATTCAGTTCTTACGTTGCATTTGACCATTTCCAAGGTATACCACTCGCTATAGCTCCAACGGTTAACAGCAATGAAACTTCGAGGTGTGATCCATACAATACACTCAATAACTGATTAATACAATTACACAATCCATGGTATGTTCACAACTGATCAACACTGTAGTAATGGATTCCATTTACCCATGTACTAACCTTAGGCACACTCTTCCAATTGAGCGATAAAGTAATACTTACATTCTTTACCAACTGCTTCCTTCAAGAACCCAATACTCATATTTCTATACCATTGAATTCCAATTGTCTGGCCCCTCTTAGGTCACACCAGAATTACTCAATACGCTACATTCTGTCATTGCAACCATCATTATCAATTAGACTTCTAGGTTATACCCAACTCTTGCCCTCTTTACTCATTCGTTCAAGAATCATTCTTTACCATCCATGGTTCTAACTCACCACTCGTCAATACTTACTCGCACTCAAAAACAATTCCTGATTTACTTCATCTATTAAACATTCCCACTATCAGAACAAGCACACATCAGTAGTTATAATTACATAGCTCATCATCCTCAATATACCATTGCTTACAAGGTAGCTCAATTGAGTCCCACTCTCCACTAAGAATCAGATTAACTTCGTCCTTCGCAGAGTATAATTCCACATTATATTCATAAATTTACATAACACCTTACAACAGTACAAAATTATTATGGCATTACATAGTATCAACTCGTTGTCTTAACTTCTTCGAACACATACTCATTAACTACATTCAACCATAATAGGATATCCATCATCTCGGCAATTATTCAAAAGGGTTCTAATCCTTTGGCACGACATCCTTATGTCTACGAGATTCCAAATCCAACCTATAGATCAACATATATTCTCCATGTAGAACCCCGACATATTAATTCTCACTACTCACGAGTAGCACTCATAACACCACTTTACATCATACCTTCGCTGTACGACTACGACTACTCGTCTTAAGTCACCGTCCAATGCTTTGCACCCCTTCATATTCACTTCCTCATAAGTTCCCACAATATGGTGAGTGGTTATTCTCACCTCTCAACCTTCACCACATCTTATACCATTAAGGTAACAAGCAATCTCATACTATCTATATGACTCCGCCTACTATCAACAAGAGATTAAGGGTGATCAAGTCCTCAATTTGTCAATAGATAGCCGACAATCATGTTTAAGCATAAACCGTTGTTACTACATAATAGTGTCCTTCCTGAGTTTATACTCAACTCATTAACATTGTCTAATTCTCTACGGTGTCCTTCTTCTAGAATTCTCAACCCGGTAACATCTTGAACGCAAACGCGACTTCTAGACCTCATTACACCATCCTCGTTAATTCTGAATTCGTCGTCTTTACCTTTGTAATTCAAGGTCGACTTATCAGCTTTCTGGCTTTCTCTAATCTTGTCTAGAATACCATTAGTCAGTCTCAGCATACCCAATCTAACATTATTAGGAGCACTTTCACATACCAAACTTAATTCTCTGAATTGTTCAATTCTATCCAACTCTTTCTCCATCCGCATCGATCTTTTTAGAGGTTCCCTACTCAGTGCATTGACACAACATCTTCCTCATCAAGATGATAATCCAAGAAAAATCTAACCATGTCTATTGCTTCACATTAAGCCCTTGCTGATCAAACGGGTACTCCAGACTCTTATGATCACTAAACACTTCCAACCTCAACCATACAAATAATGTTGCCACAAACAAAACCACAGTCGTCAACTCTAAGTCATGGGTCGGATAATTCCCTTCCTGCGCTTTCAATCATCCCGACGCATAAGTTACTACTTACTGATTTTACATCAATACACCATCCAAACCCATCAACGACGCATCACAATATACCACAGATGGTTCCAAAGTCTATTTCACTTTTTTTTTCTACTGATTCCCTCATCACTCAAATCCATTAATACTTAAATCATCTTTATCATCTTATTCATCAACGACATATTCTACTCGACTTCGTTCCAAACAATCGTGGTAATAAGCATTCCTATTTCAACACTGGTCTAGGCTTCTTTATCCAACATCATAATATCTCCTCATAGGACCACTCTATGGTATTTATAACTCTTCCATAAGGTATAACATAATCCCTCCTCTTCATGGGTTCAAACGGTACATTAATCCGACACTCAGAGCTCAAGACATGTATGTTTCCAACCGTTACCCAAGATACAATACCGATACCATGCAACGAAACTCTATACGACATCTCCAAAACTTCTCAATTGGCACATTTAAACTCTAAGATTGCTTCTCAACAAGCCTCTTCATTATTCCTTTATTCTGTTTAACTCTGACACTGACATCCCATGCCGCACCAACGAACAATCTAGTTCTAAGGACAAGTGTAACCGTAACTTCACCTCTTTCTAACATCATCCTGACACAATTAAATATGTTACAGCTGCTGCAACCATTTTTATAACAAACTCCATCTCTTTAGCTTTCCGACGCTTCAAACGGAACTCAAATCGGATGTCCAGAACTCCAGTTATGAATTTTCGAAGTTTCATAACGATTCAGCAATCTTCCTGCGATTTGCTTATGAAAATTTCACTCCAAAACTCATTCTTTTCAAATTAATCTCATTATTAACATCATCTTATCACATCTCTTCGCTTCCAAACTTCTTATAACTTAAACAACACATTTCATCGCTGAAGTTCGATTTCTGCAACATCCGGAAACCAAATTCATGTACGCCATCATCAACCTTCTTATCCTTGAGATCGTACTCGTCTCTTCACATTACTCGCTCTTCGAAACTTTCTCAACAACATCGATAACCTCCACCATCATTTCAATTACTTACTAGTAATCCTACGACAAGGTCTACGACATTACTTCTTTTAATCACTGCTTCAACAGCAACCTTTTACATAGGGCTACTCATACAACAACATCGCAGTACGTCAGTAGCACTTGAAGCATCACAACTTCCAAATTCCATTTCTCAGAAATAACCATCATCTACTCCGAGACACCCCGACTGAACAACAACCACGGTCTTCAGTCCATGTCACCTTCGCTTCAGAAAACAATAACTTCACACTCTTGTACTACTGCCCCACGCATCTCTCTAACATCTTGCATCTGAGACATATCCGAGAAGCATGACTTCTCCCCCACTAGTTTCAATCCTACTTCTGCAAGCAAACAGTTAGAACACACTGAGTACCAACAGTGTTTCACACACATGTCGCGTACCGAAAGGAAATTAACAACAAGACTCTGGTCACAAGGACCGACTATGCTCTGATACCACTATTGTAACACCCTTCTAAACCCCCGCGGAAAATACAATTATAAAACAACAAAGCCAACAGAGTATTTCGTCTCTAAACTAGCGTTCCCCAGTGTTACAATCAGAGCATGACTCGACACGAACTACGGGCTAGCCTACAAGCTATCTTCACCCAATCAAGACGCCGCTACATCCTTAATCTGAAATCATCAAAGTAAGGGTGAGTTTCATTCGAATTAACAAGCATTATGCAATCATAAGCAATAAAATCTCATAGTAATTATCATCCACTCAATCATACATATAATCAGAATTATTACAACAAGTAAGCATCAATCCAACAATATTGGCCATCGGCCCACAACTCATCAATTATACCAATGATCAAGTTATATTAACAACATATTCTTAATACATCAATCATATAAACACACCAAGGCATAACACTGAATTCCATCCAATCATGTTATAACCAATGCATATGATTAAACTGACACTATGCATGTGGTACCATACATGGGATATACCCATCCAACTGATATCCTCATCACTGAGATACAGTTTAACCAGCACCGATTCCACACACAGGGAATCATGCTCACCAAATATCCAGCACCGATTCCACACACTGGGAATCATGCTCACCAAAATATCCAGCACCGATTCCACACACTGGGAATCATGCTCACCAAAATATCCAGCACCGATTCCACACACTGGGAATCATGCTCACCAAAATATCCAGCACCGATTCCACACACTGGGAATCATGCTCACCAAAATATCCAGCACCGATTCCACACACTGGGAATCATGCTCACCATTTTGATCCACTTTCATCACCGGGATCCATCACCAAAAATGTATGCCAATGAATGCAACATATAACATGCTTACAACATCACCAATCCGATGTAACACATCGTCTCATTATCATCACCAAATCATCACCAATAAGCATGTATATATTCTTAGCATTCATACAAACATATCACACATACATTCACCACAGTTCACATGTTAATATTAACAGTATATTAACATTCATAAATCATCAATCATCACCACGTTCATACATCGTTACATCTAACATCATTGCACACAATGTAACCAATTATCAAAACAACCCAACAACATAATCACAAAACATGTATTCATTTACGACATGTTATAAACCAACATCACCCAATGAATATCACAATCTCATCACCAATACAGAACATGCATCAATAGTCATGTATATAAGCACATATACATATACTATCTTTCAATTCATTAATAATTAAATCGAGTTTAAAAAGTAGAGTTGGATATTTTCCATTTTATCAATTCATCAGATAAAGCATCTCATTAGCTTCGCAACGCCCAAAACGGCACATAAATCGGATACTCAGATCAAAAGTTATGAGTTTTTAAAGATAAAACATTTTTAGAAACAGTGCTGCAGGAACGGGGTTGTCCCTACGTGGGAACCGGTTCCTGGCAGTCTCAAAGTCACGTCTCTGATTTTTACTATGGGGAACCGGGTTGTCCCTACATGGGAACCGGTTCCCAGCTACCCAGAACCCATATTTCTCTGTTTTTACAAGGGGGAACCGGTTCGTCCCACATGGGAACCGGTTCCTACGTACCTGCACAGCAAAAATCACCATTTTGACAGCTTTTACCCTATCCCATAACCCCAATTTCAGGTACATACGAACATACACACAATTATCATTGATTTTCACACAATTACACATTTCAAACAAGTTATTGACATGTATTAACATCATATATCACAAGTATCAACAAAATCATGTCAATTCATACAAGATTATCAAAACCTAACAAATTCCCAACCCGACACGTACGATTGAACTGGACCACAATCCTAATCAATCATACTACCTACAATCACATAAGGAATACTAACCCGAAGAATCCCCCCTTACCTCAGAGTCGAAACTTCGAAGGTTCTCTTCCCCTTTGGCTCTTCTCACTTTCACGTGTTCTCCTTTCTTCAGACTCAGTTCCTGCTTCTGCTTCCTCTTTTTCCCAAATTCCTTATTTTATGAAAAATAAAATAAAATATTATAATGGGCTTGCTTAGTCAACACCCCCTCTTCTGCTAATCACCACTCTAGGCCCAAATGCCAATATCTCATCATTTTCCATATAATTCAACCAAATACCAAAATAATTCTAATTAATAATTTAATTTCCAATTAAATTAAAATTAGAAAATATGGGGTGTTACAAGTGATATGCAATGTTTATGATGCATGTAATGTGAGATATTCCCGGAGAAATATGCATGTGATGTTGTGTATGAATATGCGCATGATGCATGATGTATGAATATGAATACGTGAATGTATGAATGTATGAATGTATGAATGTGATGTCAAGCTTCTAATTGGAAAAATAAATTCCCGCTAGTCAGCTGTGAAGGATAGAAAAACACTTAGAAAGGGGGGGTTTGAATAAGTGTAGCTTTAAAAACTTGACAGATAAAAATAAATTGCACAGTTATTTTTATCCTGGTTCGTTGTTAACTAAACTACTCCAGTCCACCCCCGTAGAGATGATTTACCTCAACTGAGGATTTAATCCACTAATCGCACGGATTACAATGGTTTTCCACTTAGTCAGCAACTAAGTCTTCCAGAGTCTTCTGATCACACACTGATCACTCCAGGAACACTGCTTAGATACCCTCTAAGACTTTTCTAGAGTCTACTGATCCACACGATCACTCTAGTTACAACTTGCTTAGTTCACTCCTAAGACTTCCTAGAGTATTCTGATCCACACGATCACTCTAGTTCCTTACAACTTAATGTAATCAATTCTAAGAGTATTACAAATGCTTCTTAAAAGCGATAATCACAACTGTGATATTTCTCTTAATCGTTTAAGCTTAATCTCACTAAAATATTACAACAGCAATGTAGTGAGCTTTGATGAAGATGAAGATTCTGAGCTTTGGATTTAACAGCGTTTCAGCAAGTCTTTTTAAATAATCTTGTTCAGGATCGTTAACCTTGCTTCTCATCAGAACTTCATATTTATAGGCGTTGGAGAAGATGACCGTTGAGTGCATTTAATGCTTTGCGTGTTCCGTACAGCATCGCATTTAATGTTATACGCTTTTGTCAACTACCTCGAGCCTTGTTCACGCTGTGTCTACTGACGTAGCCTTTAGTAGCTTTTAACGTTCCTTTTGTCAGTCAGCGTAGCCTGCCACTTGTACTTCCTTCTGATCTGATGTTTGTGAATACATCGTTTGAATATCATCAGAGTCAAACAGCTTGGTGCGTAGCATCTTCTGATCTTCTGACCTTGAAGTGCTTCTGAGCGTGATACCATCAGAACTTCAGTGCTTCTGTTCTCTTGTTCTTCTGATGCTTCCATAGACCCATGTTCTGATTCTGCTTCGACCATCTTCTGATGTCTTGCCAGACCATGTTCTGATGTTGCATGCTGAACCCTTTGAGACAAAGCTTCTGAGCGCTGAATTATGCGTACTCTTTATATATTTCCTGAAAGGGAAATTGCATTGAATTAGAGTACCATATAATCTTAAGCAAAATTCATATTACTGTTATCATCAAAACTAAGATAATTGATCAGAACAAATCTTGTTCTAACAATCTCCCCCTTTTTGATGATGACAAAAACATATATAAATGATATGAATTTGCGATCAGAAAGAACAGACGGCAAAAGACAAATTACACAGCTATAGCATAAGCATATGAATATGTCTCCCCCTGAGATTAACAATCTCCCCCTGAGATAAATAATCTCCCCCTGAAATAAATACTCGAAGAACTTTAATAAAAGACTTCCCTGATTATTTCAGTAGAGACGATCATATAAGCTTTTGTCTTTAGAGAATTCATAGCTTCTGACTTCTGCTTCCATAGGACAGCTTCAGAACTAGAATTTCTTTAGATCCCTAGAACACTCACAGCTTCTGATTCCTGCTTCCATCTAGGACAGCTTCAGAACTTGAATTTCTTTGATCTTCTGAACATTCACAGCTTCTGATTTCTGCTTCCATTCAGGACAGCTTCAGAACTTGAATTTCTTTGATCTTCAGAACATTCACAGCTTCTGATTTCTGCTTCCATTTAGGACAGCTTCAGAACTTGAGTTTTCTGGATCTTTAGAACATTCACAGCTTCTGATTTCTGCTTCCCTCGGATAGCTTCAGAGCTTTGAATTTCTACCAACATCACTTCATGCTAGATTTGTATCAGAACATTGTTGAATGTACCAGAGCATCATCAGAGCATCTCTACATCCTGAAATGTTACAGAACAAAAAACTAAACGACAAAAGTCAGCATGAACGAGTCAGAACATAAAATGTATATTCTAACACATTATATGTATCAGAGCTATAACATTATATGTATCAGAGCCATATAGGCTAAAATAATGTATCAGAGCAAATAGAATTTTGTCAAAGTAAATAGACAAATATAGATCAAATTCTATTATCAGTGCTTCTGATTCATTTTTCTTTCTTGCTTCTGATTTCTGAAGCTTGATAGCACTCGGCTTGCTTCAGTTTCCATGGTTTTGCTTCTTGTGTTTGCTTGAAGATTTTCTTCACTTCTTTATACCTGCAAAACACTTAAACCATATAGAACTTGCAGTTCTTGTTAGTAAATGTGTGGGAGCTTTACCCAGCAACTGATAGATTAATCAAATCATTTATCATTTATCTTCTCCCCCTTTTTGTCATAACATCAAAAAGCAATATTTCAAAAGATTTAGATGCATAAAACGACAAATAGAATCACTGGAATGTAAAACAAATTTTTCATTGATAATCAAAAAGGATATTACATGAAGATGTTTAACAAGCAGATGCAACAAGGAAAATAAAACTACTAAGACCTAATCCATTTTCATTTCAGAAGATACTCATACATGAGAACTTCTCATCTTCTCATTCTGGGCATAAATCCATACTGATGTTCTTCAGAATGAACTTAAACCTATCTTCAGCCAGGGGTTTTGTAAATATATCAGCCCATTGATGGTCTGTATCAACAAAGTTTAAAGATATAACACCCTTCTGAACATAGTCCCTTATGAAATGATGTTTAATCTCAATATGTTTAGCTTTTGAATGAAGAATAGGATTCTTAGATAAACATATAGCAGAAGTATTATCACAGAATATAGGAATGTTACTCTCAAATATCTGATAATCTTCTAACTGACTCTTCATCCAGAGCATCTATGTACTACAACCAGCAGCAGCGACATATTCTGCTTCTGTTGTTGATAGAGCAATAGTTGCTTGCTTCTTGCTATACCAAGAGATCAAATGACTTCCAAGAAATTGGCAACTTCCTGAAGTACTTTTTCTTTCAATTCTGTCTCCAGCATAGTCAGCATCGCAGAATCCTACTAAGTTGTATTCTTTAGATTTTCTGTAAACTAAACCAACATTAGTAGTACCTTTCAGATACCTTAGAATTCTCTTAACAGCAGTTAAATGAGATTCTCTAGGATCTGATTGGAATCTAGCACACAAACAAACACTGAACAGAATGTCAGGTCTAGAAGCAGTCAGATATAGAAGAGATCCAATCATACCTCTGTATAACTTCTGATCTACCTTCTTACTTACCTCATCCTTACCTAGGATGCATGTTGGATGCATAGGAGTTTTGGCTTCTTTGCAGTCTAGAAGATTAAACTTCTTCAGAAGTTCCTTCACATACTTGGTTTGGTGAACATACGTTCCTTCTGATGTTTGATTTATTTGTATTCCAAGGAAATACTTGAGTTCTCCCATCATGCTCATTTCAAACTCAGCCTGCATAGACTCAGCAAACTCCTTTCCAAGTGTAGCATTAGATGTTCCAAAAATAATATCATCTACATATATTTGACAAATTAAAATATCCCTTTTAAAGGTTTTACAAAAGAGAGTAGTGTCCACTTTTCCTCTAGTGAAACCATTATCCAGAAGGAAAGAACTTAAGCGTTCATACCAAGCTCTGGGAGCCTGTTTCAATCCATACAATGATTTCTTAAGTTTAAAAACATGATTAGGAGACATAGAGTCTTCAAAACCAGGAGGTTGATGGACATAAACTTCTTCATCTATATAACCATTTAAGAAGGCACTCTTAACATCCATCTGATAAAGAGTGATGTTATGTTGAGTGGCAAATGAAATTAATAGACGAATAGATTCTAACCTGGCCACTGGTGCAAAGGTTTCTGTATAATCAATCCCTTCTTGCTGACTATAACCCTGAGCCACCAGTCTGGCTTTGTTCCTTACCACTTCACCTTTCTCACTGAGCTTGTTTCTGAAGACCCATTTTGTACCAATTATATTGAATCCATCTGGTCTAGGAACAAGATCCCAAACATCATTCCTTGTAAACTGACTCAGTTCTTCTTGCATAGCAATTATCCAGTCTGGATCTTCTAGAGCATGATCAACAGAAGTTGGCTCGATCAAAGATACAAGACCTAATTGACAGTCTGCATTGTTCTTAAGGAATGCTCTTGTTCTGATTGGATCATCCTTCTTTCCAAGAATGACATCTTCTGAATGACCAGAGATGAGTCTGGATGATCTTCTGACAGATGGTTCTTCAGAAATGCTTAGATCCTCCAGAGAAGCTGATACTTGATCTTCAGATTCTTTGCTTCTGAGAAGCTCTGCTTCTGATGCGTTGCTTCTTGGCTCAACAACTTCTGATATATCAATATCACAATCTGCAAAATTATCAAACTGCTTTGGTTTTTCAGAACCAAGCTTATCATCAAACCTGATATTGATTGATTCTTCTACAATCAATGTTTCAGTATTGTATACTCTGTAGCCTTTTGAGCGTTCAGAATATCCAAGAAGGAAACATTTTTGTGCTTTGGAATCAAACTTACCAAGATGATCTTTAGTGTTCAGAATAAAGCATACGCATCCAAAAGGATGGAAATATGAAATGTTGGGCTTTCTATTCTTCCACAATTCATAGGGAGTCTTATTTAGAATAGGTCTGATAGAGATTCTATTCTGAATATAGCATGCAGTGTTTATTGCTTCTGCCCAGAAATGCTTAGCCATATTGGTTTCATTGATCATGGTTCTGGCCATTTCTTGCAGAGTCCTATTCTTTCGTTCTACAACCCCATTTTGCTGTGGAGTTCTAGGACAAGAGAAATCATGGGCAATACCATTTTCTTTGAAGAATTCTTCAAAGGATCTGTTCTCAAATTCACCACCATGATCACTTCTGACCTTTATGATTTTACACTCTTTTTCAGATTGAATCTGAATGCAGAAATCAAAGAACACTGAATGAGTCTCATCCTTGTGTTTCAAGAATTTTACCCATGTCCAGCGGCTATAATCATCTACGATGACTAATCCATATTTCTTCCCTCTGACAGATGCTGTTTTGACTGGGCCAAACAGATCAATGTGTAAGAGTTCTAATGGCCTTGAGGTAGAAACAACATTCTTGGACTTGAATGCAGGTTTGGAGAACTTTCCCTTTTGACATGCTTCACAAAGAGCATCTGATTTGAATTTCAGATTAGGGAGTCCTCTGACCAGATTCAGTTTGTTAATCTGAGAAATCTTTCTCAAACTAGCATGACCTAATCTTCTGTGCCAGACCCACTGCTCTTCAGAAACAGACATAAGACAAGTCACCTTCTGACTCATAAGATCTTGCAGATCTGTCTTATAAATGTTGTTCTTCCTCTTGCCTGTAAATAGGATTGAGCCATCCTTCTGATTTACAGCCTTGCAAGACTCTTGATTAAAGATTATATCATAACCATTGTCACTCAATTGACTGATAGATAAGAGGTTATGTGTTAATCCTTCTACAAGAAGTACATTAGAAATGGAAGGAGAGTTACCAGACTTTATAGTTCCAGAGCCAATTATCTTGCCCTTCTGATCTCCTCCAAACTTGACTTCTCCTCCAGACTTAAGCACTAGGTCTTGGAACATAGACCTTCTTCCTGTCATGTGTCGCGAGCATCCAGAGTCCAGGTACCATGACATGTTGTGCTTTGTCCTCTTTGCAGTCAAGGATATCTGCAATAGGAATAATCTTATCCTTAGGTACCCACATTTTCTTGGGTCCTTTCTTGTTAGATTTTCTCAAGTTCTGATTGAACTTGGGTTTAACATTGTAAGCAATAGGAGGAACAGCATGATAATTCTTAATGTGAGTTTCATGATATTTCCTAGGTTGTGTCACATGCTTTTTGGTGTGTGTTATGTGAAAACTTTGAGCATGTGAAGTGTGCCTAATATCATGGGAGTGGCCATACTTGAACTGATCATACAATGGCTTGTATGTGAATTTCATTTCATCAACAGGTTCAAGTTTGTATGGGGTTTCACCCTCAAAACCAATGCCAACTCTTTTGTTTCCAGACACAGCATATATCATAGAAGCTAGCTGACTTCTGCCAATACTTCTAGATAAGAACTTCCTGAAACTTAAATCATATTCTTTCAGAATATGGTTTAGACTAGGAGTGGATTTTTCTGAATCAGAAGGAGATCCAACATTATTGGATAATTTTAAAAGTTTTTCTTTTAATTCAGAATTCTCCAACTCAAGCTTCTTTGTTTCAAATTCAAACAGCTTTTTCAGCTTTTTGTATTTGAGACTAATCTGAGACTTGAGTTCCAGAAGTTCAGTTAGACCGGAAACTAACTCATCTCTAGTAAGTTCAGAAAATACCTCTTCAGAATCTGATTCTGATGTAGATTCTAATTCGTCATCTTCTGTCGCCATCAGCGCACAGTTGGCCTGCTCATCTTCAGAGTCTGAATCATCTTCTGACTCATCCCAGGTTGCCATAAGACTTTTCTTCTTATGAAACTTCTTCTTGGGATTTTCCTTCTGAAGATTTGGACATTCATTCTTGTAGTGTCCAGGCTCATTGCATTCATAGCACATGACCTTCTTCTGGTCAAATCTTCTGTCATCAGAGGATTCTCCACGTTCAAATTTCTTTGAACTTCTGAAGCCTCTGAACTTCCTTTGCTTGGTCTTCCAGAGTTGATTTAGCCTTCTGGAGATTAAGGACAGTTCATCTTCTTCTTCAGATTCTGATTCTTCAGGATCTTCTTCTCTAGCCTGAAAAGCGTTAGTGCATTTCTTGATATTAGATTTTAATGCAATAGACTTACCTTTCTTTTGAGGCTCATTTGCGTCCAGCTCTATTTCATGACTCCTCAAGGCACTGATAAGCTCTTCCAGAGAAACTTCATTCAGATTCTTTGCAATCTTGAATGCAGTCACCATAGGACCCCATCTTCTGGGTAAGCTTCTGATGATCTTCTTTACGTGATCAGCCTTGGTGTATCCCTTGTCAAGAACTCTCAATCCAGCAGTAAGAGTTTGAAATCTTGAAAACATCTTTTCAATGTCTTCATCATCCTCCATCTTGAAGGCTTCATACTTCTGGATTAAAGCTAGAGCTTTAGTCTCCTTGACTTGAGCATTTCCTTCATGAGTCATTTTCAAGGACTCATATATGTCATAAGCCGTTTCCCTGTTAGATATCTTCTCATATTCAGCATGAGAGATAGCATTCAGCAAAACAGTTCTGCATTTATGATGATTCCTGAAAAGCTTTTTCTGATCATCATCCATTTCTTGCCTCGTCAGCTTTACGCCTCTGGCATTTACTGGATGTTTGTAACCATCCATCAGAAGATCCCATAGATCACCATCTAGACCCAGAAAGTAACTTTCCAGTTTATCTTTCCAGTATTCAAAGTTTTCACCATCAAATACCGGCGGTCTAGTATAACCATTGTTACCGTTGTATTGCTCAGCAGAGCCAGATGTAGATGCAGGTGTAGACTTTTCACTTTCATCAACCATCTTTTACTGAAGCGTTTTTCTCTTCCTGAATCTTTTCTAAACACGGTTAAGTGCTTGCACCTTAGAACCGGCGCTCTGATGCCAATTGAAGGATAGAAAAACACTTAGAAAGGGGGGGTTTGAATAAGTGTAGCTTTAAAAACTTGACAGATAAAAATAAATTGCACAGTTATTTTTATCCTGGTTCGTTGTTAACTAAACTACTCCAGTCCACCCCCGCAGAGATGATTTACCTCAACTGAGGATTTAATCCACTAATCGCACGGATTACAATGGTTTTCCACTTAGTCAGCAACTAAGTCTTCCAGAGTCTTCTGATCACACACTGATCACTCCAGGAACACTGCTTAGATACCCTCTAAGACTTTTCTAGAGTCTACTGATCCACACGATCACTCTAGTTACAACTTGCTTAGTTCACTCCTAAGACTTCCTAGAGTATTCTGATCCACACGATCACTCTAGTTCCTTACAACTTAATGTAATCAATTCTAAGAGTATTACAAATGCTTCTTAAAAGCGATAATCACAACTGTGATATTTCTCTTAATCGTTTAAGCTTAATCTCACTAAAATATTACAACAGCAATGTAGTGAGCTTTGATGAAGATGAAGATTCTGAGCTTTGGATTTAACAGCGTTTCAGCAAGTCTTTTTGAATAATCTTGTTCAGGATCGTTAACCTTGCTTCTCATCAGAACTTCATATTTATAGGCGTTGGAGAAGATGACCGTTGAGTGCATTTAATGCTTTGCGTGTTCCGTACAGCATCGCATTTAATGTTATACGCTTTTGTCAACTACCTCGAGCCTTGTTCACGCTGTGTCTACTGACGTAGCCTTTAGTAGCTTTTAACGTTCCTTTTGTCAGTCAGCGTAGCCTGCCACTTGTACTTCCTTCTGATCTGATGTTTGTGAATACATCGTTTGAATATCATCAGAGTCAAACAGCTTGGTGCGTAGCATCTTCTGATCTTCTGACCTTGAAGTGCTTCTGAGCGTGATACCATCAGAACTTCAGTGCTTCTGTTCTCTTGTTCTTCTGATGCTTCCATAGACCCATGTTCTGATTCTGCTTCGACCATCTTCTGATGTCTTGCCAGACCATGTTCTGATGTTGCATGCTGAACCCTTTGAGACAAAGCTTCTGAGCGCTGAATTATGCGTACTCTTTATATATTTCCTGAAAGGGAAATTGCATTGAATTAGAGTACCATATAATCTTAAGCAAAATTCATATTACTGTTATCATCAAAACTAAGATAATTGATCAGAACAAATCTTGTTCTAACAAGCTGGACATGAATGTATTGTGATCGTTGATGATCTTTTGTCTTGCTTGAGTACCCTCGTCTGGGGAAATTCTTTGAGAACCCGGGTATCCCGTTGAAGGATCTTTGACTACTGCTTGGGGAACCAAAGGTAACTGGAAGTTCTGATGCCCTTTCAAATGGGAATGAGGAAGATGCATAATCCTCCGATGCACTATCTGACCAAGTCCGGGTGCGGGGATCACACCTTCTGAAGATAGTAATCTGGAACAACCCTGCTGGGGAATAAGACTTCTTTTGAAGAGAAAATCTTTTTGAGGGATTTGCTGAGAAATGCGTTTCTCTTGGTGATTTCCTTCTGATGGAATGATGTCCAGATGATCGGGACATTTCCTGAATGCCATTCCTGTTTTTCCTGGTAAACATCAATCATATTCAAATGCATATGTTCATTCAAAATTATCATTGGGATGCTTACGTATTTAAACAGAAGAAATGAAAATAGTGATTTTTGAAAGAGCTGCATTGAAAAGAGCCATGATAGGCGGGTTAGCACAGGGAGACAACAATCCTAGAAGTAGGAAACTGTCAGAAAGTTTTGAAAAATATTTATGAAGATAAATAGCTATGTGAAAATGATCCAGTCAAGTTTCAACTCTGCTATTGCCAATCTGTCTTCGAGCATCTCATCCCTCACTTGTTGGAAGAAAGTGATTAGACTGATCAGTGTCTTTAAGGTGTTGAATCTTGATGATGAGTAGGCAGCTGAACGGAACACAGTTGTATGCTTCATTCCCTAACTTTTGCCTAGGCCGCCCTTTCAGGTTTTCAGCCTACCGGGATAGTATTTGTTTAGTCTCTAATTTTTGCCTGGATCGCCCTTTCGGGTTTTCAATCCACCGAGACGCTCATTTTTGCCTAAGTTGCCCTTTCAGGTTTTCAACTTAGCGAGCTGTTTTTTTTTTTAAGAGAAGTATTTTTTGACTATGTCAGCATTCACAGGGTGTGGGAAATCCTCGCCATCCATGGTGGTAAGCAACATGGCGCCGCCGGAGAATATTTTCTTGATTATGAATGGTCCCTCGTAGGTGGGAGTCCATTTGCCTCTGGGATCACCTTGTGGTAAGATGATGCGTTTAACAACCAAGCCACCAATTTGGTATGCTTGACTTTTGACTTTTTTGTTGAAGGCTTTGATCATACGCTTTTGGTATAGCTGACCATGACAAATAGCTGCGAGCCTTTTCTCATCAATCAGGTTTATCTGGTCCAACCGTGTTTGAATCCAATCGTCTTCGTCTAGATTGGCTTCTTTCATAATCCTTAGGGAAGGAATCTGAATTTCAATTGGAAGAACTGCCTCCATACCATAGACTAAAGAAAATGGAGTTGCCCCTGTTGAAGTACGCGCAGATGTGCGATAACCATGAAGAGCAAAAGGCAACATCTCATGCCAGTCTTTGTAGGTTACTGTCATTTTTTGTATGATTTTCTTGATGTTCTTGTTGGCAGCTTCCACCGCGCCGTTCATCTTTGGTCGATATGGAGAGGAATTATGATGTTTGAACTTGAACTGTGTGCAAAGTTCAGTAATCATTCTGTTGTTTAGATTTGTGCCATTGTCCGTGATAATCCGTTCAGGGATGCCGTACCGACAAATGAGATTGTATTTGATGAACCGGGCCACCACATTCTTGGTAACAGAAGCAAATGAAGCTGCTTCTACCCACTTTGTGAAGTAGTCAATAGCGACCAGGATAAAGCGATGTCCGTTGGAGGCAGTAGGTTTGATTTCTCCAATCATATCAATACCCCACATTGCAAAAGGCCAAGGAGCCGTCAGGACGCTTAATGGAACTGGAGGTACATGTACTTTGTCAGCGTATATCTGGCATTTGTGACATGTTCGGGAGTGACGATGGCAGTCTGTTTCCATGGTAGACCAGTAATAACCTGCTCTAAGGATCTTTTTAGCCATTGTATGTCCACTGGAATGAGTACCGAAGGTACCATTGTGTATTTCTTCCATGATTTGTTCCGCTTCCTTCTTGTTTACACAGTGAAGTAAAGTCGAGTCATGGTTGCGTTTGTATAGGGTTCCATTGCTTAGGAAGAATTTGGCAGCAAACCTCCTTAGAAATTTTCTGTCATTAATGGATGCCCCTTCAGGGTACTCCTGAGCTTCGAGATATCTTTTTACTTCATGGAACCATGGTTTTTCCTTGGTTCCTTCGGTATTAATCTCATTGCAATAGGATGGTTCATCTTGCCTGTAGATGGTGATCATAGGCGCCTCGTTGTCCCACCTGACTTTGAACATGGATGACATGGTAGCTAAAGCATCAGCTAGTTGATTTTCCTCGCGTGGGATGTGTTCGAAAGTGATTTCTTCGAAGTAAAGAATCAAACTCAGCACATATGCTTTGTAAGGAATTAGATTTGGGTGCTTTGTGTCCCATTCCCCTTTGACTTGGTAGATTACCAAGGCCGAGTCTCCGTAGACTTCCAGGAATTTGATTCTTAGATCGATTGCAGCTTTGAGACCCAGAATACATGCTTCGTATTCGGCTATATTGTTAGTGCAATTGAAGCATAACCTGGCAGTGAACGGTGTGTAACTTCCTGCGGGGGAAATGATCACAGCTCCGATGCCATTGCCAAGTGCATTAGAAGCTCCGTCAAAAACCATAGTCCACCGGGATCCTGGCCCGGGTCCTTCTTCTGGTCCTGGTTGTTTGTAGTCATTGACTAGCATAATGTCTTCGTCTGGGAAGTCAAAATTCAATGCTTGATAATCATCCACTGCTTGATGAGCCAGATGATCAGCCACCACACTTCCTTTGATTGCTTTTTGTGAAGTGTATTGAATGTCATATTCTGTCAAGATCATTTGCCATCTCGCTATTCTTCCAGAGAGAGCAGGTTTTTCGAACACGTATTTGATGGGATCCATCTTGGAGATTAGGAAAGTGGTGTGATTTAGCATGTACTGTCTTAGTCGGCGAGCTGCCCAAGCTAAGGCACAACAAGTTTTTTCAAGTAGTGAGTATCTTGTTTCACAATCGGTAAACTTTTTGCTAAGATAGTAGATTGCGTGCTCCTTTCGGCCGGATTCGTCATGTTGCCCTAGTACACACCCCATTGAGTCTTCTAACACAGTTAGGTACATTATCAGAGGTCTGCCTTCCACAGGTGGCAACAAGATTGGAGGTTTTTGGAGATATTCTTTGATTTTGTCAAAGGCTAACTGGCATTTGTCATTCCACCTTTCCACTTGATCTTTCTTCAACAGTTTGAAGATCGGCACACAAGTAGTAGTCATGTGGGCAATGAATCGGGCGATGTAATTTAGACGTCCCAAGAATCCTCTGACTTGTTTCTCAGTACGAGGTATAGGCATTTCTTGAATGGCTTTAACCTTGGCGGGATCAACCTCAATACCTTTGCTGCTGACGATGAAACCTAAGAGTTTGCCGGATCTTACTCCAAAGGTACACTTATTTGGGTTCAGTCGCAACTTGTATTTCTTGAGTCTGTCAAACAACTTGTGTAAATGACCCAGATGTTCTTCCTCGGTGTTGGATTTTGCAATCATGTCATCGACATACACCTCTATTTCTTGATGAATCATATCATGAAATAGCGCTACCATTGCACGTTGATAGGTTGCTCCTGCGTTTTTCAGACCAAAGGGCATTACTTTGTAACAAAAGGTTCCCCAGGGTGTTGTGAAGGTTGTTTTTTCCATGTCTTCGGGTGCCATCTTGATTTGATTGTACCCTGAGAATCCGTCCATAAAGGAGAATACCTTGCATTGTGCGGTATTGTCAACCAGTACATCGATGTGTGGTAAAGGGAAATCATCTTTGGGGCTTGCCCGGTTCAGATCTCTGTAGTCCACGCACATCCTGACTTTCCCGTCTTTTTTAGGTACAGGGACGATGTTAGCTATCCATGGAGGATAACTTACAACTTTTAGGAATCCGGCATTGAACTGTTTTTCAACCTCGTCTTTGATCTTTTTTGACATATCAGGCCTATTCCTTCGTAGTTTCTGTTTGACTGGAATGCTACCTTCTTTGATTGGTAGGCGATGAACTACGATGTCCGTGTCAAGGCCTGGCATATCCTCATAGGACCAGGCGAATATCTTGACGTAGTCTCGCAGCATTTGAATCAGTCTTTGCTTGATGCTGTGTTCTAAATCAGCCCCTATTTTGACTTCTTTCTTTTCTTCGTTGCTGCCCAAGTTGATGACCTCAATTGGCTCATCGTGAGGCTGTATGGCCTTGTCTTCTTGTTCTAGCAGCCTTGCAAGTTCTCTTGGCACTTCACAATCTTCCTCACTTTCGTCCTCAGTTTGGTAGATCGGATTTTCAAAGTCATGACGGGCAATAGCAGAATCGTTGTTGACTGGATCCAGAGTGTATGTGAATCTGCAAGTTAATTATGTGAGTATGTGTGAAGAAAAAAGCATAGCTATTTGAAAGCGAAGAAAGAAGGAAAAAGGATCACAAAATTTAAATATGCAAGCGTCCCATGATTTTATTGAATGCACATGATCATGATATGATAAGCCCTTATAGAAGGACCAATGTGCTAAGGCACACGGCTTTCAAGCTCATGGTTCGATTGTTCAGGAACCATTTTTATCTTTGCACAATATACACAAAGAAAACAGGAAATGGCATTTACTCATGGACAAAGGAGATCACATCCTCAGCTTTCCAGTTGTTCAATCCACTATTGTGAGCAGGGAGTACCCAGCTGTTCCAGTTGCAGTTGTCTTTTTCATCTTCCACAGCATTGATTTCATTAGTGGGAAAATGAGCCGGTGATCCTTCGGGATAAGGGATATACTCTGCTGGATACGAGAGCCCAGGCTGAGATATCTCTGTTGGCTGAGCGAGATGCTCGATAAGGCCGTCCCATGAAGTCGGGATGATACTTTGAATAGAGACTTGTGCATCTTGGTGAGGAGTGTATGCTGACAGAAAGCAACCCTCGTTATTTGGTATTTCCCTGGCTTTTTCAAGAGCGAAATTGTCATCGTAATGTTCATCCCATCCAGTTGGGACAATGTCCTCCATGGCAATTTGTGAGCTCGGAGGAGCGGAATATTTCACCATATAGTCATATTTGCCGCTGGGTTCTCCTAGCGTGTCCCATACTTCTTTGGGTGGATTTTGATATTGCTCAGTGACAGGACTTGTGAAAATTTGATCATTTCCAACTTGATCACCTCATCCAGTCGGGGTAATGTCTTCCATAGCAATATAAGAATTCTGAGGTGCGGCATACTGATAATTATACCCGCCGTTTGGTTCTCCCACAGCATCCCACATTCCCATGGCAATAGGTGGAATCTCATCTGGATATGGCTGAATGATATGGTTCATGAACACTCCTTCATCTTCAATAGCGTTTACTTCTTGGCTGACGAAGTGTGACATCAATCCTTCAGAACGAGGACCTTGATCATTCTTTTGATTTTCACTATCATAGCCCAGACCTAGCTTGTCAGATTTGTAGGGTATATCGGGAAGCTGTCCCCATACTGTGCAATCACCCTGTTCAATCATGGCTTTGGCATCTTTGAGAGAAGCCATAGTTGTAGTTGGAGTAGCAGGAATATGCTTGGTGGCAGAGACATCTGGGGAGACCACCTCAAATGATTGGTATGGAGTTTCGATGAATTCGTCCTCCAACTCAACATATTTGGAATTGCTTAGGTGACTAACCACATATTCCTCTTCGCCATAGACTGTGACAATCTTTCCTTTTACAGGATATTTCAACTTCTGATGCAGGGTAGAAGTTACAGCGTTTGCCCCATGTATCCAAGGGCGTCCAAGTAAACAGGAGTAGGCTGGGTGAATTTCCATTACGTAAAAGATAGAATCAAAGATTTGAGAACCCACTCTGATTGGGAGATTCACTTTTCCGTATACCGTTCTGTTTGACCCGTCAAAGGCTCTTACCACAACATCGCTTGGTTGTAACACAATTCCTTCGAAGTCAAGTTTTTCTAGTACTGTTTTCGGTAACACGTTCAGAGCAGAACCGTTATCTACTAGCACATGAGATAGAGTGGTGCCATTACATTCAATGGAGATATGTAAGGCTTTGTTGTGATTTTTCCCAGCAGGGGTTAGATCCATATCAGAGAAACCGAGACCATTGCTCACGGTTAGATTGGCAACACAATTCTCAAATTGGTCGACTGAGATCTCTTGAGGTACATGCGCAGCTTTGAGGAACTTCATCAGAGCTTTGGCATGAGCTTCTGAATATTTTAGCAGAGATAGCATTGAGATTTTTGAAGCGGTGTGCCCCAGTTGCTCAACAATATTGTAATCACTCTTGCAGATGATTTTCAATATTTCCTCCATTTCTTGCTTTGATGGATCCTCAGCAGTGATCTCCACCGGGGTTTGAATTTGTTCAACTTGTGGCTCTTTGCCTCGAGCGTTGACATTTTGATTAGGAACTGGGACTCGGACTGGACCAGCAGCAACATTTGGAGAAATTTCTGGTGAAAAGATTCTTCCACTTCTCGTGATTTTGCTGGTACCCACAATATTACCCACAGTTGGAGTAGTTAACTTTGCGGTCTCTTCAGTCGAGGTACTCTGCTTAACTCCATGAACATAAACATTAGTGTCATATCCCCATGGGACAGCTTTGTCTGAGGAGTAGGGAAATGGAGTTGGGCTAGCAATGACTACTGATGCCACTTTGAGTGTAGCAGAAATTTTGAATGGAGCTTTGGCAGAGATTTTGAATGGTAAGCTGGAGATCACTGAGACATCCTCTATTCTTATCCCGTTTGCAAAGACTTCGCACAGCACGTCCATAGAAGGCAGCCTCTCAAACATAATGATACGGCGATCCATCCATTTTTGAATTCCCATCCTCAGATTTTCACAACCATTGGGCAGGCAGGAACAGTAAAAGCAGTCGGGGTCACATCCTGGGAAGTAACCAGCTCGGATTAGCTTTCCTTTGACTTCGCAGAGTGGAGTTGATAATTCGTTCACATCATAGATGTAAACAGTGTCCAGGATAGCGTTAACAGTTTTGTCATGCTTTGGCATAGGTGCAGTGATGACATTTGGAGTTTCTGGAGGATCGAACTCAATTTCACCAGCATCTATCATATCTTGTATTTTATTTTTCAGGGCCCAGCAGTGATCTGCGTCATGTCCTGGACAGTTTGAGTGATAGGCACATGTCGCATCAGGGTGATAATTCGGAGAGGAAGTGTTGACATTCCTTGGAGGACCTCTTAAGGTGATCAGATCTGCTTTTAGCAAGTGCTGCAATGCCTGAGAAATTGGCATGTTGATTTTGGTGAAATTTCTTCTTGGTGCATCTGGTCGATGCGTATATTTTGGCTGTTGATCTTTTTGAGGTGCAGATGCGGAGATCAGAACTGCCCCTACAGATTGATGCTGCTCACTTTTGCGACTTTTCTGAATTTGTGTTGCATTGACCTCATTCCTCCCGCTGATGGGCCTTTTTGTAGTACCAGAGGAGGAACCTATTTGAATTTTTCCATTTTGAATGCCACTTTCGACACGTTCTCCGGTCAGTATCAGGTCAGTGAAACCTGATGATGAGCTGCCCAGCAAATGGCTATAGAAAGGGCCAGTTAAAGTGCCCATGAACATGTCAACTAGTTCGCGATCAGATAAGGGTGGTTGAACCCTTCCAGCCATATCTCTCCACTTTTGTGCATATCCTTTGAAACTTTCTTTTGGTCCCATAGACATGCCCCTTAGTTGAGTACGGGTTGGCGCAAGATCAGCATTGTATTGGTACTGTTTGTAAAAAGCAGCAGCTAATTCTTCCCAAGTATGAACCTTGGTATTTTCCAGCTGATAGTACCACTCGAGTTGTGTACCCGACAGACTTTCTTGGAAGAAGTGAATCCACAATTTGTTATCCGTTGTATGAGGTTGTATCTTCCTCACATAGGATCTCAGATGTAGTTTCGGGCAAGAAACTCCATCATATTTTGCAAAGACAGGAACTTTGAATTTTGGAGGGATAACAACATCCGAGATGAGCCCCAGATCATTGAAATCTAAGCCAGGTATTTTTTGTATCTCCATAGCTTTCATACGGTCTTCCAGCTGTTGGTATTTTTCATCGTCCGGTTCGTCCCCAGAATGATCATTTTCTTCATTTGAAGAGAGCGAGGGTTTGGCTGAACCCTGGTTGCTTTGATTGTCTTCTTGTTCATCATCACCGACTGTTTCAGGGATCGGTGGCTTTGTGAACTTTTTGACTGGAATTTTGATCTTTCTTCTCAGGTGACTCACACCTACAGATCCTTTGGGCTTCTTTTTCTTCTTGATTATCAGGGCTTTCAATTCTTGCTGTCCCTTTTCCAGTTCCAGAATTGCCACTTGAACTTGGGCATTCTGTGCTTCGAGATTCTTGATGCTCATTTCGGATTCCATCTCTTCTGACTGAAATAAACAGCGAGAAGATGAGAAATCCGTCATGCGAACCTGTTATGCAATGTGTATGACTGGATGCCATGTGTATGCAATGTATGAAATGTATGTGCAATGTATAAAATGTATATGCAATGCATGAAGTGAAATGTGTGTGCAATGTTTCAAGGATCTTAGAGTTTAGATTTGTTAAAGAAGAAACAAACGTTAGTTAATCAATTTATTTCTCTTTTTTTTTCTTTTGCTTCTTTTTTCTTTGCCTCATTTGGGCTTACAAGACAGAAATAAAATAAATGATCCTTCAGGTCTCCCGTGGACGCTTTCTCTTTGCCCCCAAGAATGTGTTGATCTGCTGTTCTTCTTGAAGCTGTCCGGTGAGCTCCAATATCCTTCTCTCATAGTCCTGACAGTATGATTTGAAGGTGTCTCTTTCCTCTTTGAGTTGAACCCAAGATTTTTGCAACTCTTCTAGGTCAGTTGGCATATCCGGGTGTAGAATAACTTGGGGTTCATATCCTTCGACCTCTGGTTCAATAGTTACAGGTAGAACAGCAGGATATGGCATAAGGAGTTTCTGAGCATGAGTGCGGACCCATCTGAGGTAGGGTTCCATAGGAATAGAATTCCATTGCCCCAGAGTTTTGCTTTCTATTCTATAGACACTGCCCCATGCATGTATGAACCTTCGTCGGTGTCTATGAGAATCATTCTCGTAATCAAACACAATGCCATGGATAATCATGTCATGAGGACCGTTGCTCCTTGCATATCCGAATTGGCGTAGAGCTAAAGAGGGATTGTAAGTGATGCCTCCTTTGATGCCAAGGAGTGGCACATTAGGGTACTCTCCACAATGATCAATGATAGTAATGTCTCTTTGAAAGAAGTTATTCCACCGGATATCTGAATGAGACAAAGACATAATCCTGTGAGACCATTGCATTCTTTGTTCATTTCTCAACACTGATCGGGGAAGATGAAATGTAAACCACCTAGCCAGTAGTGGTATACAGCACATGAGAGTTCCTCGTTTCTTCATGGTACGAGTGTGTAGAGAATGTAGAATGTCTCCCAGCAAGGTTGGCACCGGGTTACGGATTAGGAAAAGGTTGATGATGTGTACACTTATGAACTGGTCGGGATTAGGGAATAAAACCAACCCATAGATCAAAAGTGCCATAACTTCCTCAAAAGATGGATAACTTTTGTTTTCTAGCAGTAGTCGAGCCTTTTCCAATAAGAACTTGGCAAGTAAACCCTTAACTCCACTCTTTGTTTCCCAATTGGGCTCGATTTCTGATTTCCGCAGATGTAAAGCAGCAGCAATGACTTCAGGTTTTGGAATCCTTTCTAAACCAGTGAAAGGTAATTGATTTCGAACAGGCAATCCAATTAGTTCAGAGAATTCTTCCAAAGTGGGTACCAACTGGTAATCAGGAAAGGTAAAGCAATGATGTTCAGGGTCAAAGAACTGGAACAGGACCCGTATCATGTCTTCTTCAAATTTTGAGGTAACCAAATGGAGTAGGTGACCATGTCTTTCAGTGAATTGAACATTCCTGGGGAATTCTGACACTAAGTCTTTTAGTTCAGATGGTACCGTTGAGATGTTGATTCGGATGTAATCTTTGGTGGCGGGAGCCATTACCTGCAAAAACAAAGGTAAACTCTTTGATCCTTGAAGTGTTTGGTGCAAAAAATGATATGCTTATGATGCAAACATGTGGCACACAAAAACAAATCAAACAATAGCCTTAGGTTTAAAGGCTTGCATGGAGCTGATAGGTGATACCCTCCCCACTGAAGTTAAGTTGGTTAAAACCTGTCCTAGAATAGCATTCGGGTTCTATGATCCTTGGAAGTAACATCTCAATACGGCGCTCGAGCGGCCGATCAAGATATTCCTCGAGGATAACTAACTTCGATCAATTTCAAAGCTAGCCACTTAATAGGCCACAAGTCAAGTTCAACTAAAAAGGTTCTAAGACAAATTAGTGTTTAATGACATTTCGGAAGCCTAATATACTCCTTGATCGTTTTCAAGGGACATCAGTATAAACCAAAGTATCGCACTAACGATGACTACCAGATCAACCGTATCGGTACATGCCGTACAGTTTCCTTGGTCTATTGTCATATACTTAAGGTATCTCGAGATTCGGGTTAGAATCTTTCACACAAGCAAAATACCCCAACAAACCTTTGAAAAATAGAGCAATCAAGTCAAACAATTGAAAACATCGACCTATTCTCTTAAGGTAACCCCTTTTGAAAACATTTTGTTTTTGAAAGTATCTCCCCAGCAGAGTCGCCAGTTCTGTGGACCTCCGATTTTTTTAATCCCGGGCCATACCTCTGATCTGTAGAGATACGTGAACTGACTCTTTTTTGTCGCTTAATGCTTTCGCATTTTGAAAATTCACAGAGTCGCCACCGACCTTTTATTTTATCCAATTAAGGAAAGGTTTATAAAAGAAACAGAAAAAAAGACCTTTAAGAAATTCTGGGTAAGGGGGTAGGTTATACAAAGGGAAGGTGTTAGCACCCTTTGTATCCATGGTTATCCATGGGCTCTTAAGTTTGCTTAGCTCACTTGTTTTTCGATCACTTTTCAATTGCTCTGAAATTGCTCATATGTGGTTTCAAATACTTTTGTAATTTGAATTTTGTAATGATCCGTGTGTGGATGTATACAAAATGCTTGTTTATCTTTCGAAAGATGTTTTGAAAAGAACGTTTAACTTTGTAATAATCCGTGTTTGGATGTATACAAAGTATTGTCTTTTTTTGAAAGTTTTGAAAAATCAACAGTGTATGAGAATTTTGTTTGTTTTGATTTGAGCAAGCAAACTAGGAGGTCTACCCTGAGTTGTAAGGTCTTTATCCTATTTCCTTTAAAAATCTATCCTTTCACCGGATATAAAAGCAAGGTTCGATTTTGTACTCAAAACAGTGGAATTTTGACTTTGATTTTGAAAGGAATGAGAAGGGATTACCTTAAGAGGTGCAAGTGTGATTGTGATTGGATTCAGATATTTATCTTTGAAGTTAGTGATCTAACGGTTCAATTTTATCTTTGACATACACGCAGTTTATATGTGCTGGAAATTAAAATGCGGAAATGTAAAGTGCGGAAAGTAAATCTACGCTATTACATCGATTGTGCAGGAAACGTAAACTAGCCTATTTACATGAATTTGACATCCTATACATTTATCTAGGAATTTAAATTGCAAAAAATAAAAGGCATGTTTTTTTGGAATTTTTATGATTGGTTTTAATTATAATTAATGCATGATTAATTAAATTAAAATGAAGAAAAAGATGAAAATAGATTTAAACCTAGAAATTAAGTTTAAAATATGTACAAAATATTTGTCAATTAATTTTAAAACAAAACTAATTTTTTTGGAATTTTTGGAATTGATTTGAAATTGATTTAAGTTAATTAAAACATAATTATGCAAATAATTAAAACTTAAAAAGAAAATTATTCAAAATATGTACAAAATTAGTTTATAATATATAAACAATATTTAACACAAAGAACAATTTTTTTTATGATTTTTTGATTGGTTAGAATAATTAAAAAGCCAATATATAAATATATACTAATTAATTATGTAAAATATTGAAATTTTGAAGAAAAATAAAATATTTTTATTTCAGAAAATAATATATTATTTTAGAAGTATAAAAATATTTTTTGTGTATTTTTTTGGATTTTTAAAACTATTTTTAATTAATTTAACAAAGAAATTAAAACAAAATAGAAAATAAAATAGAAAATAAAAGGATACTGATCCTGTGTGGTTTGATTGAGGGAGCATGATGTGCACGCGTGATTTGGAGCGTTGGATGATTCATTAAATGAAATCAAGTGGTCCAGAAATTGAGGCACATGGCTTACGTTACACCTGCAAGGCACAGAATTAGAGAAAATTCAAAAAGTACGCGCGCGCTTCTGAACCAATGAGGTGGAGACACCTCATCGTCTTCAACCTTTCGCCAGGGGTTTCAACAGCGCTTTTGTAAAAAAGCGCTATAATAAGTGAACCCTAAATCTGCAAAATAACGAATAGGGGTAAACAAGCATAAAAATCAGGCGCGATGGCACCATTGGATTCGTCTTGTTCCACTGAACTTAACCATGTCCTTAATTTTGCTTTATTTTGGCCCTAATGAAGAACCCTAATTTTGAACTAAGCAAACCCTAAAATGGTATATGCTACAAACAGCCATTAAAGTCCAATTGAAGCTCCAGAAACGACCAGAGCTTCAAACCAAACACAATTATGCATCTACATCTTGTTAAATATGCGTGAGTTATGAGATATAAGTTGGTTTTAGTTTGAACAAACCGTGGCTTTATATAGCTTGATTCAGTGAAGTTTAGGACTTGGAAATGATTGGAATTGTTTCAGTGTAGCTCAGAGATGATGTTTGAATGTTTATTTTATATTGAAATGGACTGAAACTTAAAATTCGAATTTCAAGTTTCTTTGAAAATTACAAGTGGTTACAAGTATGCTATATGCTTATGGATGCTTCTGAACTCGTCTCTCTTTTGCTACTGAACTAAGATAGCTTATTTATAAGCTATGTGTGCTTACAATTGAAGCTAATATGTGCCTTAGTTGCCTTTGTTGAAACTTTGGTTTTTTAATATAAAAAACCTTTGAAAAATTGACCAAGTCTTGCCCTCCTTCAATGCACCTGCCTTGCCCTTCAATTCTCTGCAGAAGATGAAGATTCCTTAGGGGTGAGTCATGCTTGGAAGTTAAGCTACCATTATCCATGCATTTTCCTTTTAATTTTAATCTTAAAGTAAGATAAAATCATGCAAAAATGGATAAAAAAAGGTATGGGCTTAGTCTTGGTCGTGGGAGGCCCATTATAACATGGAAATGATGTTTGAATGCTGAAAACTTGGCCCCATTTGGAAAAAATGCCATTTTGAACAATGTTGATTTCATGTATTTTCCAAAATTTAGCCAACTTTAACAAGGTGTAAATCCTTCAATTTTTGTCATATGAAGGAGATCTTGCACTTTTTGGAAACCTCAAAGAGTCCTCTAACCAATGTCTTTGGTCTCATGTCAAAATGATTTTTGAAGCTCCTTGTGTGTCCTTTTGAAAAAAGTGTCTTTTTGTTGACTTTGAAAATGACCTGTAATGTCTTTGATCATATTTTTCTAATGGTGAATCCAATGACCATGGGATCAATGGCATTTGAAAGATAATTGAATTTCCTTCAAAACAAGCTTTGGTTTGAATTTTTTGGATGAAGGATGAGAGAGTTATGATCAGTCAAAGTTGAGTTGACTTTTCAGGCAAAAACCCTAATTTTGAATCTTAGGGTTTTGTTGATTTTTGATCTTTCCTTGATGAATTATGATCATCCAATGATCAAATGATGAATCCTTTGACAAAATATGGACTTTGACAAAAAATTTCATTTTTGACTGTCTGTTGACTTTTTTGGTCAAACGGGTCGTTTGTTGACTGTTTGAGCTGCTGACGGTGCGTCTGAGTGAATTGAAGTTTGAAAATTTGTATGATGGTACTTTGAGATATATGGATGTGTATGAAATCCATTTGAGCTCTCAAAAACTTGTTGCTCCTGTAAAAACAAGAAAAACCCTAGTTAGGGACTGTTTATGTAGGAGACAGTTAAGCGTACCTGATTTTTGTGCAGTGTTGAGTCTCTGCTAATCGCGTGATATTCAGAAGACTTCTAGCACAAAGATCTTGGAATTTTGAATTGTGAAAGATTGATTTGATTGATGGTACAAAACACTGAGAATTGTACTGCTAGCAGTTTGGCTGTCAACTGACTGTTCAGGTATTGATGTAGCAGTTAGAGTGAAAAATCAACAGTCAAAGTTAATTTTCTTTTTTTGTTGTTTTTTTGTTTTTGTTTTATGTGAAAAATGAAAGTTTATTTACATGACTTGTTAGAAAAACACAGACATAATAAATAACTAATATTTACGGTACGCGGGCAAAATTACCGATAATAACCCTGAAATTCATTTAATGCACAGAAATAGGAATATTTGACTGGCAGAAAACACACAAAATATTATCTTAGTAATTAAGCAATATTATGACAAATAGTACAACATTTAATACTGACAGTACAAATATCACATACTATATTGAACAGTACGACGAATAAACGGTACATTTAAGAAATAAGAAATACGGCAAATTTTAAGAATGACGATTAATGACCCATGCTATGAACAATAACATGTAGATGATTGGGAGTGCAACCATTGCAGGTCCACACTCTTCAGGACTATGCAGGCAGAAGAAAGTCATGATCACCGTAGCAATGGTGATGACTGTAAGAAACAGTGTCTCTATCCACTTTGCCATTCTTGTCAGGGAAGAAGAGAAAATAGATATGAGATAGGAATTTGAAAGATGAGTTGGAATTTGATGTGAGATTTTATGGAAGAAAATGAGAGGTATTTATAGAATGGAAAAAAGGATAGAGACGTTGGGGAATGATGTGATTCCGTACAAAAGGAAAATTTGAGTGGAAGTAAGATTTGAAAGAAAGTGTATGATAGTGTTGGAAAAAGGAGAGATTTGATTTTTGAAAAAGAGATTTGAAAAGATTTTTGCAAATAATGGAATATAGTACAAAAATTAGTGGGAAACAAAAGATAATAATAATCTACTTGTTACCAGTACAGTCTGAGTTTCCTGATTCTGCGCCTGCAAAAAGATTTAACTCTGTACCAATTGTGTCAGTACTATTTATCTGTAAATAAATAAATAGCATGTGTGAAGTAATAAACAGTATTTGGCGTTTGCGTAAGAATAAATTCAACTGCAAGCCAAATTACTGTATAAGAAAAATTCTAAAAACTAAGTGTTTCATATGTCAGGATATTTGTTGAAATAAAAATCCATGATTATATGAGACTCTTAATTTTCAGATTGGAGTTTTCTTAAAAAATGATGCGGGCAAATTTTGGGGTATAACAGTATGCAAGTTTAACGAACTTCGTGAATTTTATGTAGTATAGCGCATGAAAATCTTCCAAAATACTAAACTTTGCAAGTTTAACGAACTTCGTGACTTTTACGTCGTATTGCCCAGGAAAACCTTCAAAAGGACCAAATTTTGCAAGTTTAACGAAATTCGTGACTTTTATGTAGTATAGCTCACGAAAACCATCCAAAATACTAAAGTTTGCAAGTTTAACGAACTTCTTGACTTTCATGTAGTATAGCACACGAAAATCTTCCAAAATACCAATGTATGCAAGTTTAACGAACTTCTTGTCATTAATGTAGTATAGCACATGAAACTCTTCATAAACACCAAAGTTTGTAAGTTTAACGAATGTCGTGACTTTTATGTAGTATAACACACAAGGATCTTCAAAAAGACCAAATTTTGCAAGTTTAACGAACTTTGTGTCTTTTACGTAGTATAGCACACATAAATCTTAATAAATACCAAAGTTTGTAAGTTTAACTAATTTCGTGACTTTTATGTAATGTAGCACATGAAATTTTTTAAAAAGACCAAATTGTGTAAGTTTAAATAACTGTAACTTTTACAAAGTATAACACACAAAAAACTTCCAATGTATGCAAGTTTAACGAACTTTATGTATGTTTTGTAGCATAACACACGGAAATCTTCCAAAATACCAAATTTTGCAAGTTTAACAAACTTCGTAGCTTTTTATGTAGTATAGCCCACGAAAATCATCAAAAGGACTAAATTTTGTAAGTTTAACGAACTTCGTGACTTTTACGTAGTATAGTACACGAAAATCTTCAAAAGGACCAAATTTTGCAATATTAACGAACTTCGCGACTTTTATCTAGTATAGCACACCAAAATCTTCATAAATACCAAAGTTTGTGAGTTTAACGTATTTCGTGACTTTAATGGAGTTTAGCACACGAAAATCGACGAAAATACCCAACTTTGCCAGTTTAACGAAATTCGTGACTTTTCTGTAGTATAACACACGGAAATCTTCAAAAAAACAAACTTTGCAAGTTTAACGAACTTCGTGACTATTATGTAGTATAGCAAACGAAAATCTTCCAAAATACCAATGTATGCAAGTTTAACGAACTTCGTGAATTTTATGTAGTATAGCGCATGAAAATCTTCCAAAATACTAAACTTTGCAAGTTTAACGAACTTCGTGACTTTTACGTCGTATAGCACACAAAAACCTTCAAAAGGACCAAATTTTGCAAGTTTAACGAAATTCGTGACTTTTATGTAGTATAGCTGACGAAAATCATCCAAAATACCAAAGTTTGCAAGTTTAACGAACTTCTTGATTTTCATGTAGTAAAGCACACGAAAATCTTCCAAAATACCAATGTATGCAAGTTTAACGAACTTCTTAACATTAGTGTAGTATAGCACATGAAACTCTTCATAAATACCAAAGTTTGCAAGTTTAACGAATATCGTGACTTTTATGTAGTATAGCACACGAAGATTTTCAAAAAGAACAAATTTTGCAAGTTTAACGAACTTCGTGTCTTTTATGTAGTATAGCACACATAAATCTTAATAAATACCAAAGTTTGTAAGTTTAACTAATTTCGTGACTTTTATGTAATGTTGCACATGAAAATTTTTAAAAAGACCAAATTTTGTAAGTTTAAATAACTGTGACTTTTACAAAGTATAACACACAAAAAACTTCCAATGTATGCAAGTTTAACGAACTTTATGTATGTTTTGTAGATAATACACGAAAATCTTCCAAAATACCAAATTTTGCAAGTTTAACAAATTTCGTGGCTTTTTATGTAGTTTAGCCCACGAAAATCTTCAAAAGGACTAAATTTTGCAAGTTTAACGAACTTCATGACTTTTATGTAGTATAGTACACGAAAATATTCAAAAGGACCAAATTTGGCAAATTTAACGAACTTCGCGACTTTTATCCAGTATAGCACACAAAAATCTTCATAAATACCAAAATTTGTGAGTTTAACGTATTTCGTGACTTTTATGGAGTATAGCACACGAAAATCTACGAAAATACCAAACTTTGCAAGTTTAACGAAATTTGTGACTTTTATGTTGTATAACACACGAAAATCTTCAAAAAACCAAACTTTGCAAGTATAACGAACTTCGTGACTATTATGTAGTACAGCAAACGAAAATCTTCCAAAATACCAATGTATGCAAGTTTAACGAACTTTGTGATTTTTACATCGTATAGCACACGAAAACATTCAAAGGATCAAATTTTGCAAGTTTAACGAAATTCGTAGCTTTTATGTAGTATAGATCACGAAAATCATCCAAAACACCAAAGTTTGCAAGTTTAACAAACTTCTTGACTTTCATGTAGTATAGCACACGAAAATCTTCTAAAATACCAATGAATGCTAGTTTAACGAACTTCTTGACCTTAATGTAGTATAGCACATGAAACTCTTCATAAATACCAATGTTTGCAAATTTAATGAATATCCTGACTTTCATGTAGTATAGCCCGCGAAAATCTTCAAAAGGACTAAGTTTTGTGAGTTTAACGAACTTCGTGACTTTTATGTAGTATAGTACACAAAAATCTTCATAAATACCAAAGTTTGTAAGTTTAATGTATTTCGTGACTTTTATGGAGTATGGCATACGAAAATTTTGGAAAATACCAAACGTTGCAAGTTTAACGAACTTCGTGACTTTTATGTAGTATAACACACAAAAATATTCAAAAAAATAAACTTTGCAAGTTTAACGAACTTCGTGACAATTACATAGTACAGAAAACGAAAATCTTCCAAAATACCAACGTATCCAAGTTTAACGAACTTCGTGACTTATATGTAGTATGGCACACAAAATGTTCATAAATACGAAAGTTTGCAAGTTTAACGACTATCATGACTTTTATGTAGTTTAAATAACTTCGTGACTTTTATGTAGAATAACACACAAAAAAATTCCAAAATATCAATGTATTCAAGTTTAACGAACTTCGTGACTATTATGTAGTCTAGCACACGTAAATCTTCCAAAATACCAAACTTTACAAGTTTAACAAATTGTGGGACTTTTACGTAGTATACCACACGAAAACCTTCAAAAGGACCAAATATTGCAAATTAAACGAGCTTCATGACTTTCATGTAGTATAGCTCACGAAAATCTTCAAAAACACCAAAGTTTGCAAGTTTAACGAACTTCTTGACTTTCACGTTGTTTAGCACGCGAAAATCTTCAAAAAAACCAAACTTTGCAAGTTTAACGAACTTCGTGACTATCATGTAGTATAGCAAACGAAAATCTTCCAAAATACCAATGTATGCAAGTTTAACGAACTTCGTGAATTTTATGTAGTATAGCGCATGAAAATCTTCCAAAATACTAAACTTTGCAATTTTAACGAACTTCGTGACTTTTACGTCGTATTGCCCAGGAAAACCTTCAAAAGGACCAAATTTTGCAAGTTTAACGAAATTCGTGACTTTTATGTAGTATAGCACACGAAAATCATCCAAAATACTAAAGTTTGCAAGTTTAACGAACTTCTTGACTTTCATGTAGTATAGCACACGAAAATCTTCCAAAATACCAATGTATGCAAGTTTAACGAACTTCTTGTCATTAATGTAGTATAGCACATGAAACTCTTCATAAACACCAAAGTTTGTAAGCTTAACGAATGTCGTGACTTTTATGTAGTATAACACACAAGGATCTTCAAAAAGACCAAATTTTGCAAGTTTAACGAACTTTGTGTCTTTTACGTAGTATAGCACACATAAATCTTAATAAATACCAAAGTTTGTAAGTTTAACTAATTTCGTGACTTTTATGTAATGTAGCACATGAAATTTTTTAAAAAGACCAAATTGTGTAAGTTTAAATAACTGTAACTTTTACAAAGTATAACACACAAAAAACTTCCAATGTATGCAAGTTTAACGAACTTTATGTATGTTTTGTAGCATAACACACGGAAATCTTCCAAAATACCAAATTTTGCAAGTTTAACAAACTTCGTAGCTTTTTATGTAGTATAGCCCACGAAAATCATCAAAAGGACTAAATTTTGTAAGTTTAACGAACTTCGTGACTTTTACGTAGTATAGTACACGAAAATCTTCAAAAGGACCAAATTTTGCAATATTAACGAACTTCGCGACTTTTATCTAGTATAGCACACCAAAATCTTCATAAATACCAAAGTTTGTGAGTTTAACGTATTTCGTGACTTTAATGGAGTTTAGCACACGAAAATCGACGAAAATACCCAACTTTGCCAGTTTAACGAAATTCGTGACTTTTCTGTAGTATAACACACGGAAATCTTCAAAAAAACAAACTTTGCAAGTTTAACGAACTTCGTGACTATTATGTAGTATAGCAAACGAAAATCTTCCAAAATACCAATGTATGCAAGTTTAACGAACTTCGTGAATTTTATGTAGTATAGCGCATGAAAATCTTCCAAAATACTAAACTTTGCAAGTTTAACGAACTTCGTGACTTTTACGTCGTACAGCACACGAAAACCTTCAAAAGGACCAAATTTTGCAAGTTTAACGAAATTCGTGACTTTTATGTAGTATAGCACACGAAAATCATCCAAAATACTAAAGTTTGCAAGTTTAACGAACTTCTTGACTTTCATGTAGTATAGCACACGAAAATCTTCCAAAATACCAATGTATGCAAGTTTAACGAACTTCTTGTCATTAATGTAGTATAGCACATGAAACTCTTCATAAACACCAAAGTTTGTAAGCTTAACGAATGTCGTGACTTTTATGTAGTATAACACACAAGGATCTTCAAAAAGACCAAATTTTGCAAGTTTAACGAACTTTGTGTCTTTTACGTAGTATAGCACACATAAATCTTAATAAATACCAAAGTTTGTAAGTTTAACTAATTTCGTGACTTTTATGTAATGTAGCACATGAAATTTTTTAAAAAGACCAAATTGTGTAAGTTTAAATAACTGTAACTTTTACAAAGTATAACACACAAAAAACTTCCAATGTATGCAAGTTTAACGAACTTTATGTATGTTTTGTAGCATAACACACGGAAATCTTCCAAAATACCAAATTTTGCAAGTTTAACAAACTTCGTAGCTTTTTATGTAGTATAGCCCACGAAAATCATCAAAAGGACTAAATTTTGTAAGTTTAACGAACTTCGTGACTTTTACGTAGTATAGTACACGAAAATCTTCAAAAGGACCAAATTTTGCAATATTAACGAACTTCGCGACTTTTATCTAGTATAGCACACCAAAATCTTCATAAATACCAAAGTTTGTGAGTTTAACGTATTTCGTGACTTTAATGGAGTTTAGCACACGAAAATCGATCGAAAATACCCAACTTTGACCAGTTTAACGAAATTCGTGACTTTTCTGTAGTATAACACACGGAAATCTTCTGTAGTATAAAAAAAACAAACTTTGCAAGTTTAACGAACTTCGTGACTATTATGTAGTATAGCAAACGAAAATCTTCCAAAATACCAATGTATGCAAGTTTAACGAACTTCGTGAATTTTATGTAGTATAGCGCATGAAAATCTTCCAAAATACTAAACTTTGCAAGTTTAACGAACTTCGTCACTTTTACGTCGTACAGCACACGAAAACCTTCAAAAGGACCAAATTTTGCAAGTTTAACGAAATTCGTGACTTTTATGTAGTATAGCACACGAAAATCATCCAAAATACTAAAGTTTGCAAGTTTAACGAACTTCTTGACTTTCATGTAGTATAGCACACGAAAATCTTCCAAAATACCAATGTATGCAAGTTTAACGAACTTCTTGTCATTAATGTAGTATAGCACATGAAACTCTTCATAAACACCAAAGTTTGTAAGCTTAACGAATGTCGTGACTTTTATGTAGTATAACACACAAGGATCTTCAAAAAGACCAAATTTTGCAAGTTTAACGAACTTTGTGTCTTTTACGTAGTATAGCACACATAAATCTTAATAAATACCAAAGTTTGTAAGTTTAACTAATTTCGTGACTTTTATGTAATGTAGCACATGAAATTTTTTAAAAAGACCAAATTGTGTAAGTTTAAATAACTGTAACTTTTACAAAGTATAACACACAAAAAACTTCCAATGTATGCAAGTTTAACGAACTTTATGTATGTTTTGTAGCATAACACACGGAAATCTTCCAAAATACCAAATTTTGCAAGTTTAACAAACTTCGTAGCTTTTTATGTAGTATAGCCCACGAAAATCATCAAAAGGACTAAATTTTGTAAGTTTAACGAACTTCGTGACTTTTACGTAGTATAGTACACGAAAATCTTCAAAAGGACCAAATTTTGCAATATTAACGAACTTCGCGACTTTTATCTAGTATAGCACACCAAAATCTTCATAAATACCAAAGTTTGTGAGTTTAACGTATTTCGTGACTTTAATGGAGTTTAGCACACGAAAATCGACGAAAATACCCAACTTTGCCAGTTTAACGAAATTCGTGACTTTTCTGTAGTATAACACACGGAAATCTTCAAAAAAACAAACTTTGCAAGTTTAACGAACTTCGTGACTATTATGTAGTATAGCAAACGAAAATCTTCCAAAATACCAATGTATGCAAGTTTAACGAACTTCGTGAATTTTATGTAGTATAGCGCATGAAAATCTTCCAAAATACTAAACTTTGCAAGTTTAACGAACTTCGTGACTTTTACGTCGTACAGCACACGAAAACCTTCAAAAGGACCAAATTTTGCAAGTTTAACGAAATTCGTGACTTTTATGTAGTATAGCACACGAAAATCATCCAAAATACTAAAGTTTGCAAGTTTAACGAACTTCTTGACTTTCATGTAGTATAGCACACGAAAATCTTCCAAAATACCAATGTATGCAAGTTTAACGAACTTCTTGTCATTAATGTAGTATAGCACATGAAACTCTTCATAAACACCAAAGTTTGTAAGCTTAACGAATGTCGTGACTTTTATGTAGTATAACACACAAGGATCTTCAAAAAGACCAAATTTTGCAAGTTTAACGAACTTTGTGTCTTTTACGTAGTATAGCACACATAAATCTTAATAAATACCAAAGTTTGTAAGTTTAACTAATTTCGTGACTTTTATGTAATGTAGCACATGAAATTTTTTAAAAAGACCAAATTGTGTAAGTTTAAATAACTGTAACTTTTACAAAGTATAACACACAAAAAACTTCCAATGTATGCAAGTTTAACGAACTTTATGTATGTTTTGTAGCATAACACACGGAAATCTTCCAAAATACAAATTTTGCAAGTTAAACAAACTTCGTAGCTTTTTATGTAGTATAGCCCACGAAAATCATCAAAAGGACTAAATTTTGTAAGTTTAACGAACTTCGTGACTTTTACGTAGTACACGAAAATATTCAAAAGGACCAAATTTTGCAAATTTAACGAACTTCGCGACTTTTATCCAGTATAGCACACAAAAATCTTCATAAATACCAAAATTTGTGAGTTTAACGTATTTCATGACTTTTATGGAGTATAGCACATGAAAATCTACGAAAATACCAAACTTTGCAAGTTTAACGAAATTCGTGACTTTTGTGTAGTATAACACACGAAAATCTTCAAAAAAACCAAACTTTGCAAGTTTAACGTACTTCGTGACTATTATGTAGTATAGCAAACGAAAAACTTCCAAAATACGAATCTATGCAAGTTTAACGAACTTCGTGAATTTTATGTAGTATAGCACACGAAAATCTTCCAAAATACCAAACTTTGCAAGTTTAATGAACTTCGTGAGTTTTACGTCGTATAGCACACGAAAACCTTCAAAATGACGAAATTTTGCAAGTTTAACGAAATTCGTGACTTTTATGTAGTATAGCTCACGAAAATCATCCAAAATACCAAAGTTTGCAAGTCTAACGAATATCGTGACTTTTATGTAGTATAGCACACGAAGATCTTCAAAAAGACCAAATTTTGCAAGTTTAATGAACTTTGTGTCTTTTACGTATTATAGCACACATAAATCTTAATAAATACCAAAGTTTGTAAGTTTAACTAATTTCGTGACTTTTATGTAATGTAGCACATGAAATTTTTTAAAAAGACCAAATTTTGTAAGGTTAAATAACTGTGACTTTTACAAAATATAACACACAAAAAACCTCCAATGTATGCAAGTTTAACGAACTTTATGTATGTTTTGTAGCATAACACACGGAAATCTTCCAAAATACCAAATTTTGCAAGTTTAACAAACTTCATGGCTTTTTATGTAGTATAGCCCACGAAAATCATCAAAAGGACTAAATTTTGTAAGTTTATCGAACTTCGTGACTTTTACGTAGTATAGTACACGAAAATCTTGAAAAGGACCAAATTTTGAAAATTTAACGAACTTCGCGACTTTTATCTAGTATAGCACACAAAAATCTTCATAAATACCAAAGTTTGTGAGTTTAACGTATTTCGTGACTTTTATGGAGTTTAGCACACGAAAATCTACAAAATACCAAACTTTGCAAGTTTAACGAAATTCGTGACTTTTATGTAGTATAACACACGAAAATCTTCAAAAAAACCAAGCTTTACAAGTTTAACGAACTTCGTGACTATTATGTAGTATAGCAAACGAAAATCTTCCAAAATACCAATGTATGCAAATTTAACGAACTTCGTGAATTTTATGTAGTATAGCACACGAAAATCTTCCAAAATACCAAACTTTGCAAGTTTAATGTACTTCGTGACTTTTACGTCTCATAGCACACAAAAACCTTCAAAAGGACCAAATTTTGCAAGTTTAACGAAATTCGTGACTTTTATGTAGTATAGCTCACGAAAATCATCCAAAATACCAAAGTTTGCAAGTTTAACGAACTTCTTGATTTTCATGTAGTATAGCACACGAAAATCTTCCAAAATACCAATGTATGCAAGTTTAACGAACTTCTTAACATTAGTGTAGTATAGCACATGAAACTCTTCATAAACACCAAAGTTTGCAAGTTTAACGAATATCGTGACTTTTATGTAGTATAGCACACGAAGATTTTCAAAAAAAACAACTTTTGCAAGTTTAACGAACTTCGTGTCTTTTATGTAGTATAGCACACATAAATCTTAATAAATACCAAAGTTTGTAAGTTTAACTAGTTTCGTGACTTTTATGTAATGTTGCACATGAAATTTTTTAAAAAGACCAAATTTTGTAAGTTTAAATAACTGTGACTTTTACAAAGTATAACACACAAAAAACTTCCAATGTATGCAAGTTTAACGAACTTTATGTATGTTTTGTAGATAATACACGAAAATCTTCCAAAATACCAAATTTTGCAAGTTTAACAAATTTCGTGGCTTTTTATGTAGTTTAGCCCACGAAAATCTTCAAAAGGACTAAATTTTGCAAGTTTAACGAACTTCATGACTTTTATGTAGTACAGTACACGAAAATATTCAAAAGGACCAAATTTGGCAAATTTAACGAACTTCGCGACTTTTATCTAGTATAGCACACAAAAATCTTCATAAATACCAAAATTTGTGAGTTTAACGTATTTCGTGACTTTTATGGAGTATAGCACACGAAAATCTACGAAAATACCAAACTTTGCAAGTTTAACGAAATTTGTGACTTTTATGTTGTATAACACACGAAAATCTTCAAAAAACCAAACTTTGCAAGTTTAACGAACTTCGTGACTATTATGTAGTACAGCAAACGGAAATCTTCCAAAATACCAATGTATGCAAGTTTAACGAACTTTGTGATTTTTACATCGTATAGCACACGAAAACATTCAAAAGACCAAATTTTGCAAGTTTAACGAAATTCGTAGCTTTTATGTAGTATAGATCACGAAAATCATCCAAAACACCAAAGTTTGCAAGTTTAACAAACTTCTTGACTTTCATGTAGTATAGCACACGAAAATCTTCTAAAATACCAATGAATGCTAGTTTAACGAACTTCTTGACCTTAATGTAGTATAGCACATGAAACTCTTCATAAATACCAATGTTTGCAAATTTAATGAATATCCTGACTTTCATGTAGTATAGCCCGCGGAAATCTTCAAAAGGACTAAGTTTTGCGAGTTTAACGAACTTCGTGACTTTTATGTAGTATAGTACACAAAAATCTTCATAAATACCAAAGTTTGTAAGTTTAATGTATTTCGTGACTTTTATGGAGTATGGCATACGAAAATTTTGGAAAATACCAAACGTTGCAAGTTTAACGAACTTCGTGACTTTTATGTAGTATAACACACAAAAATATTCAAAAAAATAAACTTTGCAAGTTTAACGAACTTCGTGACAATTACATAGTACAGAAAACGAAAATCTTCCAAAATACCAACGTATCCAAGTTTAACGAACTTCGTGACTTATATGTAGTATGGCACACAAAATGTTCATAAATACGAAAGTTTGCAAGTTTAACGACTATCATGACTTTTATGTAGTTTAAGTAACTTCGTGACTTTTATGTAGAATAACACTCAAAAAAATTCCAAAATATCAATGTATTCAAGTTTAACGAACTTCGTGACTATTATGTAGTCTAGCACACGTAAATCTTCCAAAATACCAAACTTTACAAGTTTAACAAATTGTGGGACTTTTACGTAGTATACCACACGAAAACCTTCAAAAGGACCAAATATTGCAAATTAAACGAGCTTCATGACTTTCATGTAGTATAGCTCACGAAAATCTTCAAAAACACCAAAGTTTGCAAGTTTAACGAACTTCTTGACTTTCACGTTGTTTAGCACGCGAAAATCTTCAAAAAAATCAAACTTTGCAAGTTTAACGAACTTCGTGACTATTATGTAGTATAGCAAACGAAAATCTTCCAAAATACCAATGTATGCAAGTTTAACGAACTTCGTGAATTTTTTGTAGTATAGCGCATGAAAATCTTCCAAAATACTAAACTTTGCAAGTTTAACGAACTTCGTGACTTTTACGTCGTATTGCCCAGGAAAACCTTCAAAAGGACCAAATTTTGAAAGTTTAACGAAATTCGTGACTTTTATGTAGTATAGCTCACGAAAATCATCCAAAATACTAAATTTTGCAAGTTTAACGAACTTCTTGACTTTCATGTAGTATAGCACACGAAAATCTTCCAAAATACCAATGTATGCAAGTTTAACGAACTTCTTGTCATTAATGTAGTATAGCACATGAAACTCTTCATAAACACCAAAGTTTGTAAGTTTAACGAATGTCGTGACTTTTATGTAGTATAACACACGAGGATCTTCAAAAAGACCAAATTTTGCAAGTTTAACGAACTTTGTGTCTTTTACGTAGTATAGCACACATAAATCTTAATAAATACCAAAGTTTGTAAGTTTAACTAATTTCGTGACTTTTATGTAATGTAGCACATGAAATTTTTTAAAAAGACCAAATTGTGTAAGTTTAAATAACTGTAACTTTTACAAAGTATAACACACAAAAAACTTCCAATGTATGCAAGTTTAACGAACTTTATGTATGTTTTGTAGCATAACACACGGAAATCTTCCAAAATACCAAATTTTGCAAGTTTAACAAACTTCGTAGCTTTTAATGTAGTATAGCCCACGAAAATCATCAAAAGGACTAAATTTTGTAAGTTTAACGAACTTCGTGACTTTTACGTAGTATAGTACACGAAAATCTTCAAAAGGACCAAATTTTGCAATATTAACGAACTTCGCGACTTTTATCTAGTATAGCACACAAAAATCTTCATAAATACCAAAGTTTGTGAGTTTAACGTATTTCGTGACTTTAATGGAGTTTAGCACACGAAAATCGACGAAAATACCCAACTTTGCAAGTTTAACGAAATTCGTGACTTTTCTGTAGTATACCACACGGAAATCTTCAAAAAAAACAAACTTTGCAAGTTTAACGAACTTCGTGACTATTAAGTAGTATAGCAAACGAAAATCTTCCAAAATACCAATGTATGCAAGCTTAACGAACTTCGTGAATTTTATGTAGTATAGCGCATGAAAATCTTCCAAAATACTAAACTTTGCAAGTTTAACGAACTTCGTGACTTTTACGTCGTATAGCACACGAAAACCTTCAAAAGGACCAAATTTTGCAAGTTTAACGAAATTCGTGACTTTTAAGTAGTATAGCTCACGAAAATCATCCAAAATACTAAAGTTTGCATGCTTAACGAACTTCTTGACTTTCATGTAGTATAGCACACGAAAATCTTCCAAAATACCAATGTATGCAAGTTTAACGAACTTCTTGTCATTAATGTAGTATAGCACATGAAACTCTTCATAAATACCAAAGTTTGTAAGTTTAACGAATGTCGTGACTTTTATGTAGTATAACACACGAGGATCTTCAAAAAGACCAAATTTTGCAAGTTTAACGAACTTTGTGTCTTTTACGTAGTATAGCACACATAAATCTTAATAAATACCAAAGTTTGTAAGTTTAACTAAATTCGTGACTTTTATGTAATGTAGCACATGAAATTTTTTAAAAAGACCAAATTGTGTAAGTTTAAATAACTGTAACTTTTACAAAGTATAACTCACAAAAAACTTTCAATGTATGCAAGTTTAAAGAACTTTATGTATGTTTTGTAGCATAACACACGGAAATCTTCCAAAATACAAATTTTGCAAGTTTAACAAACTTCGTAGCTTTTTATGTAGTATAGCCCACGAAAATCATCAAAAGGACTAAATTTTGTAAGTTTAACGAGCTTCGTGACTTTTACGTAGTACACGAAAATCTTCAAAAGGACCAAATTTTGCAAATTTAACGAACTTCGCGACTTTTATCTAGTATAGCACACAAAAATCTTCATAAATACCAAAGTTTGTGAGTTTAATGTATTTCGTGACTTTAATGGAGTTTAGCACACGAAAATCTACGAAAATACCAAACTTTGCAAGTTTAACGAAATTCGTGACTTTTCTGTAGTATAACACACGGAAATCTTCAAAAAAAACAAACTTTGCAAGTTTAACGAACTTCGTGACTATTATGTAGTATAGCAAACGAAAATCTTCCAAAATACCAATGTATGCAAGTTTAACGAACTTCGTGAATTTTATGTAGTATACCACACGAAAATCTTCCAAAATACCAAACTTTACAAGTTTAATGTACTTCGTGACTTTTACGTCGTATAGCACACGAAAACCTTCAAAAGGACCAAATTTTGCAAGTTTAACGAAATTCGTGACTTTTATGTAGTAGCTCACGAAAATCATCCAAAATACCAAAGTTTGCAAGTTTAACGAACTTCTTGACTTTCATGTAGTATAGCACACAAAAATCTTCCAAAATACCAATTTATGCAAGTTTAACAAACTTCTTAACATTAGTGTAGTATAGCATATGAAACTCTTCATAAATACCAAAGTTTGCAAGTTTAACGAATATCGTGACTTTTATGTAGTATAGCACACGAAGATTTTCCAAAAGAACAAATTTTGCAAGTTTAACGAACTTCGTGTCTTTTATGTTGTATAGCACACATAAATCTTAATAAATACCAAAGTTTGTAAGTTTAACTAATTTCGTGACTTTTATGTAATGTAGCACATGAAAATTTTTAAAAAGACCAAATTTTGTAAGTTTAAATAACTGTGACTTTTACAAAGTATAACACGCAAAAAACTTCCAATGTATGCATGTTTAACGAACTTTATGTATGTTTTGTAGCATGATACACGAAAATCTTCCAAAATACCAAATTTTGCAAGTTTGACAAACTTCGTGGCTTTTTATGTAGTTTAGCCCACAAAAATCTTCAAAAGGACTAAATTTTGCAAGTTTAACGAACTTCATGACTTTTATGCAGTATAGTACACGAAAATATTCAAAAGGACCAAATTTATCAAATTTAACGAACTTCACGACTTTTATCCAGTATAACACACAAAAAACTTCATAAATACCAAAATTTTTGAGTTTAACATATTTCGTGACTTTTATGGAGTATAGCACACGAAAATCTACGAAAATACCAAACTTTGCAAGTTTAACAAAATTCGTGACTTTTATGTAGTATGACACACGAAAATCTTCAAAAAAACCAAACTTTGCAAGTTTATCAAACTTCGTGACTATTATGTAGTATAGCGAAAGAAAATCTTCCAAAATACCAATGTATGCAAGTTTAACGAACTTCGCTATTTTTATGTAGTATAGCACACGAAAATCTTCTAAAATACCAAACTTTGCAAGTTTAACGAACTTTGTGACTTTTACGTCGTATAGCACACGAAAATATTTAAAAGACGAATTTTGCAAGTTTAACGAAATTCGTAACTTTTATGTAGTATAGCTCACGAAAATCATCCAAAATACCAAAGTTTGCAAGTTTAACGAACTTCTTGACTTTTATGTAGTATAGTATACAAAAATCTTCTAAAATACCAATGAATGCAAGTTTAACGAACTTCTTGACCTTAATGTAGTATAGCATATGAAACTCTTCATAAATACCACTGTTTGCAAGTTTAACGAATATCCTGACTTTTATGTAGTATAGCCCACGAAAATCTTCAAATTGACTAAGTTTTTCGAGTTTAACGAACTTCGTGACTTTTATGTAGTATAGTACACGAAAGTTTTCAAAAGGACCAAATTTTGCAAGTTTAGCAAACTCCGCGACTTTTATCCAGTATAGCACACAAAAATCTTTATAAATGCAAAGTTTGTAAGTGTAACGTATTTCGTGACTTTTATGGAGTATGGCATACGAAAATCTTCGAAAATACCAAATGTTGCAAGTTTAACGAACTTTGTGACTTTTATGAAGTATAACACACGAAAATATTCAAAAAAATAAACTTTGCAAGTTTAACGAACTTCGTGACTATTACATAGTACAGCAAACGAAAATCTTCCAAAATACCAATGTATGCAAGTTTAACGAACTTCATGACTTGTATGTAGTATAGCACACGAAAATATTCATAAATACCAAAGTTTGCAAGTTTAACGATTATCATGACTTTTATGTAGTTTAAATAACTTCGTGACTTTTATGTAGAACAACACACGAAAAAATTCCAAAATACCTATGTATTCAAGTTTAACGAACTTCGTGACTATTATGTAGTATAGCACACGTAAATATTCCAAAATACCAAACTTTACAAGTTTAACGAACTGTGTGACTTTTACGTAGTATACCTGTAACACCCCCTTTTATATCCCAAAATATTTAACATATAATCAGATAATAACATGCATATAATTCAAAAGGGCGTCACATCGATGCTTTTAGAAGAACTAAAAACCTAAAAAAAAAACTGACAGCATTTATCTACACAACATACTACACCTGGTCATTTTAATAACACTAAAAAAATAAAATCGCAATTTAACCTGGATATGCATTCACAGCGGAAAATATGATACTCATGTAATTTCATAATGATTCATGTCCCATACCATGATCATACATCGATTAATGGTCTCAATTCCACATAAGACATAATCAAGGTTTGGCTTATAAGCCTCTCAAAATGACAAGTAACCAATAAATAAGCTAACAAGTCATAGCATAATACATGCGCAAATATAACATGAGTTCAATACGCCTAGTCTACCCAGTGTTACATGACCAGAGCATCGACTCACTACCTAGTCTCCAATAACCAAGGAAGAACCTCCGGCTAGGTCACACGCGGCTACTAAACTCCAGAACCTGCATGTCGCCAAACGAGGGCAACATTAAAACAGAAGGGTGAGAATACGAACCATTATGAAGAAAGTATAACAGAATACAATGGTTAAATCAACACTTCAAGTAATTATTCATACTATGTATAATCATGTAGATAATAGTAATCAACCCATATTTCACATGTTATCGAGTATACAACAAGCTTAAATAGTATAATATTTCAATTCTACTATTATATTCTCAATTAAGTACACAATCATAGTTATCACGTATTCGCATATTTTATCAAATATGTATTCAAACTTCACTCGTTTCAGTTATCAAACTCATACACATATCACAACTACATCAACTTCACATACTCAATTATCGCATAATTTTAATGTGACTCAATGCAAGATATGTGACGCTATGCATGTAGTACCGAATTGTGAACCCAAGGTTTCACCGCTTTCCGATTCAATATCTAGAATCCAAGCCACGCTTCCGATCCGAACAAGACCAAAGCCCACCAAAATGTAAACACATAGTCTACCGCCTCCGATTCACTCTAGAATCTAAGCCTCGCTTTTGTTTCAAAGCAAACCACCTTTGTTTCAAGGCACACCATGATATGAATGTATGTACAATGTTAACAAACATATGCAATTAAGATCATCTCTACCATCTTAATATTTATCATATCACAATAATCCACCCTATGAATTATCCACAATATTGTACACAACATTCTCATCAAATAAGCATTATTCACATATAATAGTCAACACACAATTTCCAATCCACATTTCAATTAACACTGATAATTAATATTTATCACATGCTAAGTCATAATTTATCAATTATATAGGATTTACTCTTTTCATAATAAACTAAGAAGCCATTATAAGTATACCATCTAACTACTCATAAAAGTGTCAACCTTGGAAAATCAAGGAACATATCCATTTATTAGTTAATATATATATATATATATATATATATATATATATATATATATATATATATATATATATATATATATATATATATATATACATCACGTTTTCCACCATGATGTGTGATGGTATTCACATTTTCTTTCTAATTGACAAACTATGTACAGTAGCATTAAGATGTATTGGAACTCCACACTTTTATTTGCCAAAAGTATGTCACGGTGACATGTTCATCCAACAGCAAATGGTGTTTCACGTTTTTCTCTAACTGACCAATCAATAGCATTAAGTGGCATTTCTATCACCAAATATATGAGAGCCTCATGTTCATACATACCATACTTGCACAGATAGCTGTAGCAGTAGTCACTTCCATGCATAAAATAATTAAAGTAGTGTTTGTTTTTCTTTTCCATTCAACAAAATGTTAGAACTCACATGCCCACTTGGCCACTAGCGGTTACCGATAGCTATACATACTATACTTATTACTAAAGCATGCCCTCACATTTTTTCTTGGACTAATGGCCGTAGCCCTTCTTATTAATAAATAAATTGGTGATTCACAATATCATATCCTATTGTCCATTCTATCTCCCCTCATAATATTTATTTCCAACAGTAAGCAATCATCATGGTGTTCAACGGAAACCAACGGGAAGGAGGATGGGAAACTGTCCAGAGGAGAGGGAGAAGAGAAGCAAACAGAGACAAATGGGATATCATGAAGAACTCAAACTCAGGAGAAGGAGGAGAAATAACCTCTTTTTTCTTTACTGATTTTGGCAGCAGATGGAGAGCCAAAGATCTGTTCTATGAGTTCAAGGATTTGGGGATGGTTGACGAGATCGTGATTCCACCTAAAAAGGACTGGAGAGGTGAAAGATATGGCTTCGTGAGATTCTATAACGTGGAGGATGTCAGGATTTTGGAGGTCAAGCTAGATAATCTCTGGTTAGAGGGGAGGAAACTGAAGGCGAATGTCTCAAAAATCAAAAGGAAGGTGAAGCCGGGGTCTTTTCAAGCGGTGGATAGAACCAAGAGAGGAGGCTTGCTGAAGGGAGAGGCGTGTAAACTAACAGATACAGGAGGAACAAGGGTTAGAGGAGATGGGACTTTCAAAACATCGTTTGCTAACATCCTGAAGAAGGGTAAAGGGGAGGAGCTTAGTGGTGACAATAGCAACAAAGAGGTTTTCAATAAAACCTTTTACTTTAAATCAGATGCAGAGGAGATTAAAAGGTTTAGTTCAGCATGGGTGGGTATATCTAAGGAACCTGGAACTGCTTATGGTGTGAGCCAAAGTCTGCTGGAGGAAGGCATTTTCACGGTTGTTGCTTCACCTCTCGGCCCAAATCTGTGTCTGTTGGAGGAAACGAAAGAAGGAGATCTGGAACTGTTACTCAAAGATGCAGGGGACTGGAAAAGCAAATGGTTTAAAGAGGTTAGGAAGTGGAGAAAGACGGATGCGGAATGTTACAGAGCCGTATGGATCTCTATCTACGGGATTCCTTGTTTCGTGAGGAATACTAGATTTTGTGAGGCTTTGCTTTCGGACATAGGTATTGTCGCCAATCAGAGGGCATTAGAGGGAAGACAACTAAGATTAGATGTCCTGAAGATCATGATTTTCACAGATAAGTTGGGACCTATCAATAGGAAGATTTCGGTGGCGGTGGATGGAGAGTGGTACACGATTCTGGTGAAGGAAGATCCGCCGGCGACGGTAGAAGAGGACGGCGAGACTACCAACGATTCTGTGTTCTCGTCGGAAGAGGGGGATGATGATGTAGACATGGAGGAGTTGATCAGAGCAGGGGAGATGGAGGAGAATAGGGATGTTTGTCAGAAAGGTGGCGTGAATAGAGAGGTGGAGGAAGGGTTTTCAGCTAGATGTGTCAGAACAGCAGGAGTAGAAGATAATGATTCATTAGGTAAAGGACAAGACCTAGGTTGCAAAAGGTGTTATTTTACCCAGGAGAAGAAAGCGCAGAGCTGTACAGATAGCATTTCTAGTGACTTTTCATCTAAGGTGGCTTGTTCTTTAGCAGCGGTCAAGACGGTAGGGTTAAAGGTTGACGGCGAAAAGGGTGTGGGGCAGAGAGAAGAAGATACTGAGGTTAATTCTTTTTTATTACATGTGAATCAAAAAGGTGGGGCCGAAGAAGGGGATTTGGGTGTTGGGCCTCATGAGTTTTCCTTTATGGGCCCATTAGAGAATAAAAGAAAAGTAGATCAGCCCATCACACGTGGTTCGCTCGCGGCAGCTTCAGCATGGGAGAATAAGACAAAAACTAAACTTAAGAAGGGGGGACCCAGTGGGGAGATATTCACTAATATTTCTGTTTCCAATAATATTTACAATCACGTGGAGGATAGCTGCATGGATGACGATAGTTTTGATGCCCAGTGTTATAAGGTGAAAAACTCCAAAAAGGTGAGAAAAAAGATGAGGGATATTATGAATTTAGGAGGAAAGGTGGAAAACTATGTCTATCCAAATGAGGTGTTCTTCCCGACAAATCCACACTTGCTGAAGCGCCAGTCTGAGTTGGTTCTAGGTACATCTAATTTTCACCCTGTTCTGGAAGATATTCAATTATCTAGCGAATCTTTAACACATTCAGATGTGAGGAACTGCAACTTTAGATTGGGTAAAGGAGCTATAGGGATGGCATCTGAAGGTTTGTGGAAGTCTATGAACAAATTAGGAATTACTATAAAACCAAACTCTTTTGATCCTATTTCGAAATTGGATGAGATGGAGAGGAGAGACTTAAAAGAGGATAAGGAGTCAAAGGGGAACAAAACTCAAATTAAATGATCGTGTTTTCTTTGAATATAAGAGGAGGTGGTAAGTTAGTAAAGAGGAAGAGAGTGGGTTTTAACATTCAAAGAGGAGGGGTGGATGTAGCTTTTATTCAAGAAACAAAACTCAGGGGGGTGCAGTTTCAGACTGTTAAAGAGCTTTGGGGAGAGGCTTCGGTGGAGTGGTCTCATTTGGATGCGGAAGGAGCTTCGGGAGGAATTTTAATCATGTGGAGGAAGGACTTCTTTAAGGTTATCTATAGCTTTAGAGGAGAAGGTTTTATAGGTGTGTGTGTGGAGAAGGAGAATAAAAGGCTATACTTTGTAAATATTTATGCTTCTTGTGATCACAAAGTTAGATTGAGATCTTGGAAGAGGTTATTGGATATTAAGAGGAATAGCAGTAACGGTTCTTGGTGTGTTGGAGGTGATTTTAATATGGTTACTTCCATGGATGAAAGGGTTGGAATTTCGAAGAAGAATTACAGGAAGGAGATAGAAGACTTTAAGGAGTTCATAGAAGATATGGATTTGGTGGATCCACCTACGATAGGAGGAAAGTTCACATGGAGCAATAGTGGTGGTAGTGCTATGAGTAGATTGGATAGATTCCTTCTATCGGAGGAATTTATTGAGGATTGGAAAGTAGAAGGTCAAACTATCGGTGAAAGGGATGTGTCGGATCATGCACCTATTTGGATCAAGGATAATAAGAGAAATTGGGGACCTAAACCTTTTAGGTTCAACAATTTATGGTTCGACAATGAGAAGTTTTCTATGTTTGTAGAAGGGGAATGGAAGAAGTTGAAGGTGAAAGGAAGAGGAGATTTTTGTTTGGTTGAAAAATTGAAAATCCTTAAAAGTCACCTTATCAAATGGAATAAGGAGGTTTTTGGTTGGATAGATCTCAACATAGAGGAGGCGGGAAAGGAGATGCATTTTTTAGATAACAAGTTTGCTCATTTTGCAGGTAATGTTCCAGAAGATGTGGTGGTTGATAGAGCTAGAGCGGCGATTGATTTTTGGGAAAATCTTTACAAAAAAGAAGGTTACCTCCGTCAAAAATCAAGGCAACTTTGGTTAACCGAAGGAGATTGTAATTCCCGCTTTTTTCATAATTCTCTCAAAGAAAGAAGAAGGAGAAATTCTTTATGTGCGCTTGAATCTAGAGGAGGGAGATTGGAAGATGTTTCCGTTATCAAAGATTTCATTTTTAATCATTTCAATTCGTTTTTCGAAGACAAAGTGAAGGAGAGACCGGCGATTGATGGTGTTCCCTTGAAGTCGCTTAGTTCTTTGGAGAGTGTAGCTCTTGAAAGACCGTTCACGGAGAAGGAAGTTAAGGAAGCCATTTGGTCGTGTGATGGGAACAAAAGTGTGGGGCCGGATGGTTATTCTTTAGAATTCTTTAAAAGGTTTTGGATGCTCATTCGGATGGATGTGATTCGGCTTTGCAACGATTTTCATGGTAAAGGTACACTTGTGAAATCAATTACTTCCTCTTTTTTAGCTTTGATCCCAAAAAACAACAACCCGCAACATTTAGGTGAATATCGACCCATTTGCTTGGTGGGTAGTATATACAAAATCATTGCTAAAATTTTGGCGGCTAGATTGAAAGAAGTGATTGGCTCTTTGGTATCCAATAATCAAACCGCCTTTGTCCCGGGAAGAAACATGATGGATGGTGTTTTATTGGTGAATGAGTTATTAGATTGGATGAAGAAAAAGAAGAGAAGTAGCATTTTACTCAAGGTGGATTTTGAGAAGGCTTACGACTCCGTTTCTTGGAATTATCTCAAAGAGACAATGGTGAGAATGGGGTTTGGAGAGAGGTGGATGAGATGGATGGATGCTTGTATTTTCACGAGTCATATGTCCGTTTTGGTTAACGGGAGTGCAACGAAAGAATTCAAGGTGTCTAAAGGCTTGAGACAAGGAGATCCTCTATCTCCTTTTCTTTTTGTTCTTGCTATGGAAGGATTAACCGCGCTTGTGGGTAAATCTATTGAGGTGGGGGATTTCAAACCTTTTAAGTATGGGGAAGAGGATTTTGTGGATATTTTGCAATTTGCGGATGATACTATAATTCTTGGAGAACCGACCCGTGACAATCTTTGGAGCTTGAAAGTATTGTTGAGAGGTTTTGAGATGGTTTCCGGTTTGAAAATAAATTTTGCAAAAAGTAATATCATTGGTGTTAATGTTGGTGAGTGGTTCTTAAATGCGGCAACGGCGTTTCTTTCTTGTAAAAAAGGCGAATCTACTTTTAAGTTTTTAGGAATTATGGTGGGGGAGAATCAAAGGAAAAAAAAGGTGTGGGTGGAGGTGATCAAAAAAATAAAGGGGAGGCTTTCCTCTTGGAAAGGAAGGAACATTTCTTTGGGAGGAAGAGTTACTCTTGTAAATGCGGTTTTAAATGCTATACCAACCTTCACGTTATCGTTCTTTAAAGCTCCGGGTAAGGTGATTCAAGAGATAAGAAGGCTTCAAAGTGATTTTTTATGGGGAGGGAGGGAGGATAAAAAGTGTATACATTGGGTGAAGTGGAAGTATGTGTGTAGTCCGAAGGAGAAGGGTGGGCTTGGTGTGAGAGATGTGGCGGAAGTTAACAAAGCTCTTCTTTTGAAATGGAAGTGGAGAATTTTGAGAGAGGATAATGCTATATGGAGTAGATTCATTTCATTGAGATATCATTGTCATAAACTCAAGATGCAAGTTCCTAATGGAGACATGAGTAGAAATGACGAGTCAATGTGGTGGAGAGACATTTCTAACAATAACTTGTTAGATGAATTTGTTGATAGCGGTTTTACCGGTTGTCTTTCGTCTTGTTGTAAAAATGGTAAAAATACTCTTTTTTGGCATAGTTTGTGGTTGGGAGATCAATCTCTTCGCGAGCGTTATCCGGATGTGTTTGATTTATCAACCATTAAAAATTGTGCGGTGGCGGATGTGTTGGTTTGGAACAACGGAAAGCATCATTGGGAGTTGGAAGCTTTATTCAATGGTGGGGCTGCCACTGTTTTTTCGCATGGGACAGCAGCTGTTCTGCCGACCGGGGCAGCCATGGTCTTAGCAAATGGGGCTGCCACTTCTACAGTGCTTGCGGCAGCTCGGGGGCTGTCCTCTTGGGCCCGCTTTTGCGACGATTTATACGCATATACACCGGTAGAATTGGAGGAGGATAGCTTCTTGTGGCGTATCAATTCGGATAAGGAGTTTTCGGTAAGAAGTGTTTCTAATATTATTAATGACTCCAAATCTTTTGTGTGGCCCAACCACTTAATCAATTTGTTGAAAGTGATGTGGGAGTTAAAAATTCCTCCTAAAATCAAAGTCTTTACATGGAGATTCTTCATTGGAAAACTTCCTTCCATAGATGAGTTATTGAAAAGAGGAATTTCTAGCATCATTATCAAAGATTGTGCGTTTTGTGGCAACCATCCGGAAGTGATTTTTCATCTCTTTTTTAATTGTCATGTGGTGAAGGAAATTTGGAACCAAATGTATGGTTGGGTGGGTATAAAGGAGGTGGTGAATGGAGGGGAATTTTTGGATTATGGAGTCATACAAGATAAGGTGAAAAATGTTAATCATAGGGTGAAGATAAACATAATATGGATTGCTATCATTTGGTGCATTTGGATTATGCGAAATTCCATTATCTTCAAGGGGGAAGTTTTTTGCTATGATGTGGTGTGTTCCAATATCATCTTCCTTTCATGGAGATGGTTGTCTTTTGGTTATCCTAAGTTTAAAGCCACTTATTATGAATGGTTTAAACTTCCTTTATCTTGTTCAAACGCTATTTAGCGTCTCTTTGTAAGGGTTGCACCCCTAGTGCGAGCTTTATATTGAATTGCTTATTAAAAAAAAAAATAATATTTATTTCCAATTATAATATGGCATTCTATATATATATATATATATATATATATATATATATATATATATATATATATATATATATATATATATATATATATATATATATATATATATATATATATATCCTCCTTTAATCAAAACAGAAATAGGGCATAGAGAGAAAAGGGTACTAATTTATTTTCCATTTAAACACGCTACAGTAAGTAACTCATGAAACTTATTTTCAATTAAAAAAACGCTACTGATAGGTGAAGGGCAAGTATATGGTATTCGTTTCATCATGGCATGCGCTACTGTATAGGGATACAAGCTATAGTGAATTCACAATGTCACCATATATGAACAATGATAATACAACATATAATATAATACCCGCTACAGTAAAGGAAAAGATTTACATATGGTGAGTGCTGCGCTACAGTAAACAAACAGTAGCCAAGTAAATAAAAAAATAAAAAATAAAAAGAATGGAACAGGGCACGTTCCAAGTTAATACCACAAACAGTTTCATTTTCCAGGATCATAATAACACGGAACAACAATGTATGAATATCATGTTCGACTACCAATTATTTCCAACCGAAATCATATGAACAGATTGAAGCATATATCTCTATATGATTCAGCTATGAACAAAGACAAGTATATTAATCTACCAAATACCCCATTATACTAGCCCACAATGATTAGGGATTCTCCCTCTTACCTCTTGATTTCTCCTCCAAAACCCTAGCTTTCCTCTTCTTGTTCCTCTCCTCCACCTCTATTCTTTAAACCAGAAAATGAAAATGATGCTCTTCCCCTCATTTCCTCTCTTACTATCTTTATTTATTATATTGGGCTTTACAAAATAATAACACCCCCTAATTGTTTATAACTCCAATAAATAGGCCCAATTAATCCAACTCTCTAATAACTTAATTAATTCTATTAAACACAAATGCACTCAAGTTTAATTAATTAAATTAATAATTAAATCTCATAACGATTAAATAATTAATTAACACACCAAAAGTATAAACCATTATTATATAAAATAAATACCATAAAAACGGGCTGTTACAATACCCTACGAAAACCATCAGAAAAAGACAAAATTTTGCAAATTTAACGAACTTCATGACTTTCATGTAGTATAGCTCACGAAAATCTTCAAAAACACCAAAGTTTGCAAGTTTAACGAACTTCTTGACTTTCACATTGTTTAGCACGCGAAAACCTTCAAAAAAACCAAATTTTGCAAGTTTAACGAACTTCGTGACTATTATGTAGTATAGCAAACGAAAATATTCCAAAATAATACTGTATAAAAAGTTTAACGAACTTCGTGAATTTTATGTGGTATAGCACACGAATATCTTCCAAAATACCAAACTTTGCAAGTTTAACAAACTTCGTGACTTTTATGTCGTATAGCACACGAAAACCTTCAAAAGGACCAAATTTTGCAAGTTTAACAAAATTCGTGACTTTTATGTAGTATAGCTCACGAAAATCATCCAAAATACCAAAGTTTGCAAGTTTAACGAACTTCTTGACTTTCATGTAGTATAGCACACGAAAATCTTCCAAAATACCAATGTATGCAAGTTTAACGAACTTCATGACATTAATGTAGTATAGCACATGAAACTCTTCATAAATACCAAAGTTTGCAAGTTTAACGAATATCGTGACTTTTATGTAGTATAGCACACGAAGACCTTCAAAAGTTTGTGGCTTTTTATGTAGTAAAGCCCACGAAAATCTTCAAAAGGACTAAATTTTGCAAGTTTAACGAACTTCGTGACTTTTATATAGTATAATACACGAAAATCTTCAAAAGGACCAAATTTTGCAAGTTTAACGAACTTCGCGACTTTTATCCAGTATAGCACAGGAAAATCTTCATAAATACTAAAGTTTGTGAGTTTAACAAAATTCTTGACTATTATGTAGTATAGCTCAGGAAAATCATCCAAAATACCAAAGTTTGCAAGTTTAGCGAACTACGTGACTTTTATGTAGTAGTACACGAAAATCTTCAAAAGGACCAAATTTTGAAAATTTAACGAACTTCGCGACTTCTATCCAGTATAGCACACGAAAATCTTTATAAATACAAAAGTTTGTAAGTTTAACGTATTTTGTGGACTAAAGGATTCTAAGTAGGGGAGAGTTGTAACATCCCGATTTTATTAATTTTTTTATTTATTATATTAGTAATTATACTATTTGGTATTTTTAATAATTATTTATTTATTTAGTTATTATGTGATATAATAATTATTTGAAATATTTAATTGTATGTGTGTTTGTGTTATTTGGGTTAATTATGTTGTATGAGAGATATAGTTAATTGGGCCTTAGTAGTAGAAACGTAATATATAGATTATGGGTGAAGCCCATTAAGAGAAAAGAGATAGTAAGAGGAGAAAATTAGGGTTTTAGAGTTGGAGTCTCATAACTTATTTTTGGGGTGAAAGGAAAAATAGAAAAGAGAAGAGAAAGAAGGGAGGAGCACTTGAGAGAAGAAGAAAATTATGGAGGAAGCCTTAATTTTCACAGCAAGTTTCAGCATAGAGTCACTTTGGCAAATCGGGCATATCTCTCAATCCAACTGTTGGGTCGTTAAGGTACTTGGACACAACGTTCCTGACTCATAGAGGTAAATTCTGAGCGGAGCGATTTTGATTTTGAGGGTTTTAAGTTCGACTGATAAGCTGATTACCGAACTGGTGTTTAGGTATGTCTCTAGTTGATGTTAGAAAGGATTTATTTTGGAGAAAAGCTTAGAGCTATGATGAAAGAGTCCATATTTACCAAGGTAAGGGTGGGGTTCAAATTATATAACCGGGAATATGATGATTGTATGTGGGATTATGGTGTATTTAGCTATCCGGAATTAATTGAAAATTGTAGAGGTAGTTCGTATATGCTAGTAGGTGATTGTGATCAGCTTGTTTTGTGAATTATGATGAGTATGTTGTGTTGTTATTTCTTTGTGATTTCTGAGCGATGTGTATATTTCTGAGCGATGTGTATACCTTTATTTATTAGTATAGCGACAATATAGGCTTATGCCTTTGTGACGATGATGTTGTTTGTTGTGTGTGTTTGTTGCATTCATATACATATTCCTTTTTGGCGACGGCCTGGATTGGCAAATTAGTGAGGAAGGCTTATGCCTTGATGCCTCTATTAACTGGCAATTGGCGATGGGGGCTGAAGCCCTGGGTCACATGCATGTGCAATTGTAGAGTCTCATTATATGTGGCATGAGTGTGGTTTAATTGAGACGTGATGTGACTTGAGTTGTTGTTGAATATGACGATGTGAAGTGAATTGTGATAATGTGAAGTTGTAATTATAAGTTGTTATGCTAATGACTTGTTGTCACAGGTACCGTCTGGAAGATGAAAAATTGTTGTTATAACTATTATTATGTTGTTGTTGATTTTGTTATTATATTTGTACAGTTTTAATTTGTTGTTATAGTTGTCGTATAAAAGTTATAAAGTAGTCATTTTGTATGATTTAATTCTGACATATTAATTATCATACTTTTGTTTATATTTTTTGATATCTCACCCCTTCTGAATGATGTTTCCCTTACCGTGGGAAACAGACAGGTACTCAAGATAGTCGTGGGAGTTTTGAAGTGATTTTATGAAGTCTTTAGTTGCTGTTAGTCGAGTTGGTGTCTTGCTCTGATACGTAGCACTCGGGGGGATAAAACGACTGTTTTAATTATTATTTCTTTTGCTGAATTTTTATATGGTTTTGGTTTAAATTGTAACTTAAAAGTACCGTGCAATGATGATACGACTTGAATTGAATATTTATGAAGTTTGTTGATTCCGCTGTAAGTTAATTATTGAATTTAAACAAAGTGATTTTTAGTAATGATTTGATTATCGTTTTAAATTTCTGTGCTTTGTATCTATGTGAAGGCAAATAAGTCGTAACTGTTTTTGAAATGACGAATATGTGATACCTCAAATGAACTTGCTTTGAATTTATACTCTGATTTTCCGTATAATTTATCGGGTAGATTTGGGGTGTTACATGTGCAAGTTTAACGAACTTCGTGACTTTTATGTAGTATAGCACACGAAAATGTTCATAAGTACCAAAGTTTGTAAGTTTAACGATTATCATGACTTTAAAGTAGTTTAAATAACTTCGTGACTTTTATGTAGTATAACACACGAAAAACTTCCAAATTACCAATGTATTCAAGTTTACCGAACTTCGTGACTATTATGTAGTATAGCACACGTAAATCTTCCAAAATACCAAAATTTACAAGTTTAACGTACTGTGTGACTTTTACGTAGTATACCACACGAAAACCTTCAAAAGGACCAAATTTGCAAGTTTAACGAACTTTGTGACTTTCATGTAGTATACTAACGAAAATCTTCAAAAATACCAAAGTTTGCAAGTTTAATGAACTCCTTGACTTTCATGTTGTTTAGTACGCGAAAATCTTCAAAAAAAAATAAAATTTTGCAAGTTCAACGAACTTTGTGACTATTTTGTAGTATAGAAAACGAAAATCTTTCAAAATACAAATGTATCCAAGTTTAACGAACTTCGTGAATTTTATGTAGTATAGCACACGAAAATCTTCCAAATTACAAGCTTAACGAACTTCGTGACTTTTACGTCGTATAGCACACGAAAACCTTCAAAAGGACCAAATTTTGCAAGTTTAACAAAATTCGTGACTTTTATGTAGTATAGCTCACGAAAATCTTCAAAAATAGCAAAGTTTGCAAGTTTAACGAACTTCTTAACTTTCATGTATTATAGCACACGAAAATCTTCCAAAATACCAAACTTTGCAAGTTTAACGAACTTCGTGACTTTTACGTTGTATAGCACACGAAAACCTTCAAAAAGACCAAATTTTGCAAGTTTAACGTAATTCATGATTTTTATGTAGTATAGCTAACGAAAATCTTCCAAAATACTAAAGTTTGCAATTTTAACTAACTTCTTGACTTTTATGTAGTATAATAGCACACGAAAATCTTCCAAAATACCAATGTATGCAAGTTTAACGAACTTCTGGACATTAATGTAGTATAGCACATGAAACTCTTCATAAATACCAAAGTTTGCAAGTTTAACGAATATCGTGACTTTTATGTAGTATAGCACCCGAAGATCTTCAAAAAGACCAAATTTTGCAAATTTAATGAACTTCATGTCTTTTACGTAGTATAGCACACATAAATCTTAATAAATACCAAAGTTTGTAAGTTTAACGAATTTTGTGACTTTTATGAATTGTAGCACATGAAAATTTTTAAAAAGACCAAATTTTGTAAGTTTAAACAACAGTGACTTTTACATAGTATAACACACAAAAAACATCCAATGTATGCAAGTTTAACGAACTTTATGTATGTTTTGTAGCATAACACATGAAAATCTTCCAAAATACCAAAATTTGCAAGTTAAACAAACTTCATGGGTTTTATGTAGTATAGCCCACGAGAATCTTCAAAAGGACTAAATTTCACAAGTTTAACGAACTTCGTGGCTTTTATGTTTTATAATACACGAAAATCTTAAAAAGGACCAAATGTTGAAAGTTTAACGAACTCTGCGACTTTTGTCCAGTATAGCACATGAAAATCTTCGTTAATACAAAAGATTGTAAGTTCATTGTATTTCGTGACTTTTATGTAGTATAGCCCACGAAAATATTCAAAAGGACTAAATTTTGCAAGTTGAACGAACTTCGTGACTATTATGTAGTATAGTACACGGAAATCTTCAAAAAGACCAAATTTTGCAAGTTTAACTAATTTCGTGACTTTTACGTCGTATAGCACACGAAAACCTTCAAAAGGACCAAATTTTGCAAGTTTAACGAACTTCGTGACTTTTATGTAGTATAGCTCAGGAAAATCTTCCAAAATACCAAAGTTTCCATGTTTAACGACCTTCTTGACTTTCATGTAATATTGATCGCGACTTTACGTGTCTATAAATCTGATAACTGCAAGTGCACAGTCGTGTCGTGTAGTTTTAAAAGATATCGAATCCACAGGGACTATGAATCGATCTACCGTTATCTAAGGTTACTATGTAAAGCTAGGGCTACTAATATTTCGATTGTTCCTAAGGGAAAGTGATTGTGAGAAATGAATAATATAATAAAAGACAGATATCAGTATGTATTTCGTTTAAATTAAGGTGATCCGAAGGTCCATTGGCTTTTGCATAATTTAATTAAAAATATTTACTAATTCAATTGATTAAAAATCCTCGTCTCAAACTTTCGCTCTGTTGATTTAGATTACTGTCCTAATCCTAATGTACGCTTTCGCCATCCCATTAGATTTTAGAAAAGCTTTTTGGAAACAACGTAATTAATAAAATGCCCGTTTTATGAAGTTGTTATCTATTTAAATCTCCTAATCTCAAATTTTCGCTCTGTTGACTCGGAACATGCTAATATCCCTAACGTACGCTTTCGCCATCCCGTTCGGGTGTAAAAACAATTTTTGAAAATAAATAACTTCTAATTAGTTTTAATACGCTTTCGCCATCCTTAAAACTAATGTCCTAGGTCTACTATCCAGTTAAAGATCTCAAACTTTCGCTCTATTGATTTTAACCTTTGACCGTCTTAACCCCTCAAACTTTCGCTCTATTGGTTGTAAGACTTACTAATTAAATTAGACACACAGACCAAAAACAAGTGATAGTTAATAAAACATAATTAAGCCAATTTATTTCGGATCCCTACGGTTAACTTACTTTACATACCGATATCTTAATAATTTAGCCAGACATATTAATATGGTTAAATATGCATAAATCGGTTCGGTTCATAATAATAGGCATAGTAAATGGCATACAATATATCATGCAAATAAATATAAATAAAGGCGGTAAAATAAAAACCTGAATTAAATAAATGATAATTGGATCTTCAAGTACTGAACTTCCACCACAGGTTGGCTGGATCGTTCTTGGAATGGCAGTAAATAAAACAAGGAAATAAAAGCGATAAATCTAACGTAAGGCTAGATCTATAAAAAGTTCACAACAATTTCCAGTGTAGAAATCGTTGTGAGAAAATAAGTGTTTGAATGAAAGCAGAATAAAGAAATACGGTTCGCGGTACAATTTTGGCAGCACTTCGTTGGCAGGAAATCGGACTCTTTGGAAGTGAGATAGCAGGTCCTATTTATAGGAGAGGTTTTGCTGTGACGTTGCGTGAAAAGTGGGGATTTTGCAGACTGGGTGTGGAGACGTGCGTCTCCGTTTCTTCAGGAAGCAGCCTTGACTGACTTGAGACGTGCGTCTCAAGTGGAGAAGATGTAGGAAGGCTTGGAGACGTGCGTCTCCTTTTGGTGACGTGGCCTTTGGAACGTTGGAGACGTGCGTCTCCACTAGCTTGTGTGGTTTGGGCCACGCACATTTGATCTTTCATTGGGCTGGTTCGTCTCCTTTGGGCCTTTGGGTCCTAATTGCACCCCTCTTTCACTTCAGCACTCCTTTTTCATCTTTTAGGCATAAATATTGGTCATTTAAGCTCCATTTTCTTTCCTTTTCGCAAATAGTCGTAATTAGAGTGTAAAACCTGAAACAAAGCAAATACTCACGTAATATCATAATAAATTAACATAATAAACGAAAAATGCTATAAATATCTACGGATTTTAAGCTAAATATACGATATAAAATCGTGTTATCAAATTCCCCCAGACTTGAACCTTTGCTTGTCCTCAAGCAAAATAATAAGATAAAGATAAATGAAACACACTTCCACCACGTCGTTCGGTCATACTCAGCTACATAGTGTTCTTATTTGAAAATAATGATAATGATCCTAGCAATAAACTTATAGTAACAACACTAAACAACTCCCAGTATGCATACCAATCCGAATCATGCCATTATAGCTCGACCTTTTGACTCGTCATCATGTTTTACCCTTTTCATTCGTGCGCAATCACATTAAGCCCATTATCTCGACACGCACATAGCAGAGTAGTCGGTTAGTGACTATGATCCTTCTCATGGAGTTCTGGAACAGTATGTGGTATACTCCTTAGCACTCACTTGTAGATTGTGGGGAATCGGACAATAGTCCTTCCTACCAAGTTCAGTACCAGATGACTTCTGAACTAATCGACAATGAGTTTTTAAATTCTTTGTATTTGAGATTTGCGACCGTTAGGTTAAATGATCTTGTGAGGATCACCTTACTTAGTAGGCACATTTCTTATTATGGTTAAGCACATAATTATTATTATGAGGATCATACACTTATATTCATCGACTCTCTGCGTAGTTTGTATCTAAGACGGTGCCGACTGCTAGAATAAACTACTAAGGGTTACTTCAAAACTTAAAGTTGATAGTTTCGGTATAAAGGTTATTCAAATCGGTTACGCATACTTGGGGGTTTTAGAGTGTTGGGACAATAAGGATATTGACTATATTCAGTTTCAATGCGTTGAGTGTTTGAGTAGCTTCGTATTTCTCGAACGTGTGGGGTTTGCGTTTATCGTTTAGGAGCAAAATTTTTGTTATGGCTCAAGAAAATGGAAGAAAGTGTAATAACTACGGAATTATACATATAAGACTTAAATTCCATAAATATTCTTTTATTGAATTAGAAAAAACATTACAAGGAAGGGAAATAACTGAAGGGAAAAATAAAACTAAAGGAAATAATAATACGACTCCCCCAGACTTAAATGATGCAGTGTCCTCAATGCATGAGAACTACTCCTCAGTGTTGCGGTTGCGAGAACTGCTTGCGCCTCTTGTACGAACACGGCGACGTCTATCAGGAGGAGAGTCATTCACACGAATGTCAAGATCGTGCAAATATGTAGCAATTTCAGTGTATTGACTTTCGTTCCTAATAGCATAGTCACGGTGCTCCTGTTGCATCTCTCGGATGAGCCTAATTGTTTCAGTTTGGTTTGTCTGCATAGCTAGAACGAGTTGATCTTGGCGTAGAATAGCAGCATACATGGCTTCAAGAGTGATAGGCGGAGGGTTGTTTGGAGGAGGTTGGTTGACATCAGCTTGCCCTTGGTTGAGTTCTTCTTCATTTGCATCCATAGGTTCATTAGGATGTTCTTGTTGGTTATCTTGAGGGTTGTCTTCAATAAGCCTCCAACGCTGAACATAACGGATGTTGATTCTTTCAGGGCATGGGAGGATGACATAAGGAATAAGAACTTTGTTGACGACCAAAGTGTATCGGCCATCATGGCGGGGTGAAACCAAGTGGGAGTCACGGCAGTAGGTGAGATCGAGTGACTGAGCAGGCTTCATGAGATGTGAGAGTGAGAGGAGCTCGTCACCAAGACCTAAGGCACAGGCCAAGGAAGTAATAATTCCGCCAAGCAAGAATGGGTTTGTAGCGGGGGCGTTGACTAAGCCTTGGATGTGTTGGAACATAAACGGTGCGGCATTGAAACGGATATTGTTGAGCGCACAGTAAAGGAAAAATAGTTCATTTTGGTTTACCTTGTGATTGTTAGATCTCGCAAAAATAGTATGCCCCAAAACACGTTGAAAATAACGTATAGCGGGGTTTTGAATGTGAGAAGCATGGAGAGCTCTCCAACCGGTAGGATTTTCGCCAGTGAGATTGAACCAAAATTCAAAAGCGAGGTCCTCCCAAGATCGACCATTGAGTTCTTGAAAGATTGAGCGGTGAGCATTTGGTGCATGATTAAAATGCAAATATGAAGCTACGACATCTTGATCTAGAGTATATTCACGGTTAAACATCCGAAATTGGATGCTACCGGTTGAGAATGGTTGATTAGAGGGAGTGTCGTAGTTGAAAGAACTCAAAAATTCCAAGACGAGCGGCTCATAGGTAGGGACGGGTTCGGTACAAAGATGGTGGAGGCTAGATTTAGTGAGCAAACGGGTAACACCATCAATGAGACCCAGAGCTTCTAGACACTCGGTGTTCACAAATTTTGTGGGAGCGACCGAACGTTCGTAGAAGGCGACATATTTTGTTCGTTGAGCATCATTGTCGTCATCTCGGAAGATAATATTTGAAAGGTCGGGAGATGGTCTCTCGGGATGCTCACTACGGATGAATGAACGTGGAGGCATGGTGAGTATGAAAATGAAAAAAAAGGAAATGTAGTGTAGAAGAATAGAGAATGGTATGAAGGTTGTGAAGAAGAAGAGTGGTGGTGGTGTGGTTTTATAGTGAGGTTTGAAAATGGTGTGGTTAATGGAGAATTAAAATGGATTAATGGTGGTGTTTGAAGTTTGAATGGAGTAGAGAATTGGGAAATGAATAGAGTTAAAGAGGTGAATGATGGAGGATGAATGAGGTTTATGGAGTTTAAATGGAATAAATAAGGGGAAGAATGAGGAAGATTGAAAGATGAATTTTGAAATTCAAATTCAAAATTCAAAATGGGAGTTATTGGGGTGCTGCAGCGTGGTCAACAATGCAGACTGCTGCCCTTGGGAGACGCGCGTCTCAGGCAGTCAGTCTGCTAGGGGACAAAGCATGGAGACGGGCGTCTCCTGTCCTCTGAATGATTCCTGCTGGTCCCACACAGCTGGAGACGTGCGTCTCCTGTTGTAGGCAAGTGGTTCACGCATGCAAAGGACCAGACAGTGCTGACAGATACCATTAAGTGTCCATCAGTTCAGAGCAGTGTCGAATTTTAATACTATTAACAGCAAAAAGTGATAAACAGGCAAATATATAGCAGTCAATAGCAGTGTAATATAACACAGTAGCAGTAATCAAAAGAACATTGCATTAAGAATTAAACCGGTACTGAGTGTTAACATAAGCAGAATATAAAATGCAGAAAAATGAAAATCTAAACTTATGAATAAAAATTGCTAAAACTAGAAATAAAATCTAATAATCTAATACGGTAACATCTAGCCACGTCTATTGTTATGCTCATTAGACTGAATGTGTTTGAAAACTTCGTCGAACTGAGCATTTACGGTGTCGATAAAATCGAAGAACTGCATTTGCAAAGTGTGTAGCTCGTTGCGCACATGTTGGACATCTTGTTGTAGTGCAGTGATGGCTTGCTCGTGCGTGTTCAGATTAGGCATTCTTTGATTCACCGATGCGGTGGATATAGCGGGTTGTTGTGCCTCGAGCTCGACATCAGTCATATCAACAGTGTAATCATCAACAGAATCTTCAGAACGAGTCTCAGGCTCATACTCAGATATAGGTTCATCTACAGAAAGAGGTTCATAAACCGGAATGGGTTCATCTTCAGGATTAGGTTCATAGTAACCAGGAGGAGTGTCGGGCTCAGATTCTGATACATGCATTTCCTCATCAAAATGTTCATAGGCTTGAGGGGTTTCAGGTGAGGGTTCTCTTTCAGGAATCTGATCATAGAAAAGCCAGTTGGCAGGGTTGTGCACACTCTTCCTAGGACTCGGTAAGGTGAACTGATCCAATACTTTGTTATCAATGAGTAAATCAAACTGATCAGGTCCAAGGTTACCGATGATACCTCGGTTAAAGCAGAATTGAATGTCCATAGAATTGTGTGAGCCAAGAGGTGTCAATCTAAGCAAAGGTACTCTCATTCCAATAGCATTAGCAATCATAGTGATGAATCCGCCGATCCTAATAGGTGAAACTTCGTCTTGCGTGATGCGCTCGAAGTTTGTTAGCATGATTGCGATGGCATTGATCGGGCGATTCTGAGAGGTACAAAACATGATGAACAACTCTTCTCTAGAGACTTCAGTGACATTATCGGGTTTACCAAAAATGTAGTGAGCAAGGATCTTATGGAAGTATCTGAAGGCGGGGTTATGGATGTTCCCAGATTGAAATTCATTCTCTTCAGGGTTATCGTTTCCAGTGATCTTGCCCCAATACCGTTCCAACTCCCAGTAAGCAAGATTGTCTTCAGCTACTTTGGTGTATGCATCTGATTCATGAGGTAGTTCTAGCATTTCAGCAAAATCTCGGATGCAGAAATTAAATTCCATACCAAAGAGTCTAAAGAGAATAACTCCTTTTCTCAGTCCTTGTCCACAGTTTGGAAGATTGTCGCACGCTCGCGAAAAATGAACAGAGTCGCCACCAATATATTTATCCCATAAGGGAAAGGAATACCAGGAAACCTAACAAAGGAAGGAACAAGGTCTTGCGACCAGAGAATCAAGGTACGGGAGTCGGTTACGCGAGGGGAAGGTATTAGCACCCCTCGCGCCCATCGTACTCGATGGTATCCACCTATGTCTGTTTCTATCTAAAGGGTGTCTAACTATGTCTATGTCTAAATGCGAATGAATGCAAAATGTAGGGAAAATAAAGAATTGTACTCGCACGGGCCCTACCCCGCTGCCTACATATCCTTTTCAGGAATCAGAGTTACCGTAGCTCGGCTAAAGATTTTCTGTTTGTTTTTGTGTTTTTTAGTTGGGCGGAGTTAACGCTCGCGCTCTTGCATAAGGGATCGCCTAGGATGCAATAGAGCGGAGATAACATGCCCTTAGAAAGAAGAGAAAGAGAGATTGGTTTGTGTCTTTTAGGGTAATTCCATGATGACGAGAACCCACTACAAGGTCTCGCATCACCTCCTTACTTTGTTTTAAATCCGACCATTTTTATACATTTTTTATGTGATTTAAGAAGAAATATGAGTTGAAAAATAAGATAAAAGCCAAACAAGATTAACATGAAAACCAAGCTGCCAGGGGGGGTGCATCAGTAATTTGGAGATGAACTAAAATTAATTACAAGCAAAGCTGGGCCTGATTCAGGGGGTGGTAAGAGCAAAGCGCTCAGGGCCCAAATACAACTGGCTGCGTTGGCGTTAGTGATTCAGGGGTGTGACTCAGAAAAAAAAAAAGGCAAGGCCCATAGCGCGTGGCCCAACGCTCACTCTCCTTTCCATTTTATTCCACTATTATTATTGTATCAGCATTTATCTCATTGCATGTGATTATTATGTGATTAAACGTAACATGAAAAAGAGTGAACATTATGTCAATTGGGTCAGGTTACTTAACTCACTACATGACAAAAACAGATGCCTAAGCCAATCACAACGTTCCACTTCATCACCCAATCATATGAATAAGACAAGACTAGCAATTAGATGGGAGGAGGACTAATGTCGTCTTGCCACATGAGCACCTGGGGGCAGAAACGAGCTAAACACACACAGACGCCGGAGGGGCACCTCCGGTCGTCTTCTCCGATCACCACACGGCGGAGATATACAAATTTTTTCAGAAATGATAAAAGCTCACACCTTTCTACTCGTCTTCGCATGCTGAATCCAAATGTGACACTAGTTTTCCCTAATTCTTCTCCTATTTCTGAAACCGAAGGTGTTTTCAAAACCCTAACCTTATGAACCTCCATTCAAACGTGAGATCTAAACGTCAACGTTATCCTCAGCCTACGTAGAACTTAATCATGCGATTCAAACACGTAAACACTGAATAACTCACACGAATTGAACCACATTCAAAAGACAGATATTTCAAACGATGGCATAACACCGTGAACAAATCTTACGTGCATACAGTATATTCATCCTTCGCTAACATGCCAAGAGACTCGAAACACTTACCTGTTCAGATTCTTGATCCCATTTTGAGGAATAAACTCAAGGTTTTGATGCGATGGGGACCTGTTCCAAGCTGGGATGAAGTTGTGGTGCTGATGAAGATGATAATATGAGCAGCGTATTGAAGCAGCTGGAAGTTCTTGATGATGATTGAGAGAGTTGTTGAAGTTGATGATGATGATTGAAACGGTTATGGAGGTGATGATTTTATGGAGATTGACGAAGGTTGAGAAGCTTGAATGGTGAAGGTGATGAAGATGAGGAAGATGGTGGTTATGGCAATCGAAAACGGTTAGAGGTTGTTGAAGATTCTGTTATGATGGTTGTTAGAATGAGAGATGAGAGGAGGAGAAGAGAGTTTGAAACTGAAAAAGTGAAAATGAAGTGTGTTCGTTGTTTTGTGAAGGATCTTGGGTTATATAGTGTGTATGCATGAGTGTTTATGGTATGGATGAGTGTAGTGTAGTGTAGTGAATGCTTTCCTCAACTTAAGGTGCAAACATGTGTAGTTATCGAAGCATTTCACGTGCCTTTCTTGCTTCAGTATTGTGCATGGTTTGTAATGACATTCCTCATCATATGTTGGCTGCAGAGTTTTTTTGTTCTTGCCTAGCATTCGCAAACTGCCCATGGTGCTTAATTTAAGCCCATATATCTTTAGCTATGATTCTCCAATTAATTCAAATTTGTGCTCAAAATGAAGAGGGTATAAGGTAGACTAAAATTCATGTTGGAACTCTTTTGAAACGAAGCCTGGAAACATGAGAAAATCGCTCACAAACATGGTGACACACAATAGGTTTGGGGCACGCATGTGACTTATCCTGACTTCCCATTTGTAGCCAATATGTGACTTAGTTAAAGCACAACTTTAGGGCTTTGTATCTTATTGATCATGCCACCAAAACTAATGTACATTAGCTTGTTGGATAGAGAGCATAGCAAGGAAGAGTTTGGCACCAATATTGATTTCAATGGAAATTTGAAGACCTATAAAATTGGCTTCAAAGTCAACACACCATGTGTTTGATCAAATGCATGCGTGTGACTTGGGATTCTGACTCAGCTTTGTGCTACGAGACGTTTTGTGTCATCACCACTTTGAGGCCTTGTAATTTGTTCCACACTCATTCAAATGAATTTATTCTTGCTTCAATAAGTAGAGGACATGGAAAAGAGTGGATACATACCAAGTTTTCATTTTTAGGGTTCTTGAATTGCTCTAGAATTGGTTTCATTATGGCACACCACATGTTCGATGAATTGCTTCACGCGTGCCCAGCAATCTGCCCAGCCTCATGACTTGATTCAAATGAAAATCTCCCACTTCAAACATTAATAACTCTTCAACCATGATTCAGATGAAAAAGTGTCCAACTACAAAGTTGTTCTCCTCCATGAGAGGAACAACTTTGATGTTGGAAATTTCTCCAAAAAATGCCATTAGCCATGGCGTTAGTGATTTTTTTCTATTTTGGCAACTTTTGTCAAACTCCCGATTTTATCCGTTCTTTGACTTTTCTCGATCGATTTTCCACCAAAAGTCAATATTTGAATAATCCTTTTGATTTTGACCCAAAAGTCAACTGTTCTAATTTTTTCGACTATTGATGAAATTCCCGATTAAATCCCTTCCAGTCAAACAAACACATCCACATAGTCAGTATGAGAGCTTCTCATTCATAGAATCCACTCCTGATTAAATGTTGACCAGAAAGTCAACTGGTTGACTTTGGTCAAAGAAACCCTGATTAAGAGGATCAGATGGATCACGAGCTTGTACACTCCCGTCAATGCATCGAGTTGAGAATGGGAAAACCCTAATCCAAGAAGTCTTCAATGAACATAGAGCCACATGATTACACCTCAGATCCACGCATTTGGTAGGAAACCCTCTGCCAAGAAAGCTTTTTCTTGCTAGTCTTTTGAGTAGTACCAATGATATGAATGCATGGATATGGATTATGACCTAAGTGATGTATGTACATGAATGCAGAGCCTAAGCCAGATAAAAGTTAAAGGGTAGGACAAATTTGGGGTATGACAGCTGCCCCTATTTAATCGTCTTAAACTTGAAGGTGAGATTGGCGCAGCCTTTCGAACATTCAAGGTAGAAGAAGATTAAATATCAAGACCTGAAATTTGTCCTGAAGAAAAAATGGTGTAAGTGTTATCTCTATTTTTCAAAATTATTTTGATATCTGCTGGGGAAAGAGATTTTTCCTTTTTTTCTGGTGGAAATATTTACAGTGAGTAATTGGATGAACGGTGTAGCTTGTAACGTAGCCTAGGGTGCCAATACAAGGTTCCCAAAAGAAATGTTTGATGAAACAATGACTGAAAGGAAATAGATCTCGTGCGATCCACGACTCAACATCGACTCGACAACAAAAGAGGAAAGAAAAGATCTCGTGCGACCTTCAGGACAAAAACAGAAAAGGATCTCGTGCGACCTAAGACTCGACATCGGGAGAAGACCTCGTGCGACCTCCAGGGTAGAATAGAACTCGTGCGATCTACGACTCAACATCGGGAGAAAACCTCGTACGATCTTCAAAACTGAAAGGAAAAGATCTCGTGCGACCTATGACTCAACATCGGGAGAAGACCTCGTACGATCTTCAAAACTGAAAGGAAAAGATCTCGTGCGACCTACGACTCAACATCGGGAGAAGACCTCGTACGATCTTCAAAACTGAAAGGAAAAGATCTCGTGCGACCTATGACTCAACATCGGGAGAAGACCTCGTACGATCCTCAGGACAGAATAGACCTCGTACGATCTAAGACTCAACATTGGGAGAAGACCTCGTACGATCTTTAGGACAGAATAGACCTCGTACGATCTAAGACTCAACATCGGGGTTCGGTTTTGAAATGGTTTGCCAAGTTGAAAATTGGGCTTTGAAAAAGGTTTGCCAGGTTAGGAACTGGGCTTTGAAAGGGTTTGCCAGGTTAGGAACTGGGCTTTGAAAGGGTTTGCCAGGTTAGGAACTGGGCTTTGAAAGGGTTTGCCAGGTTAGGAACTGGGCTTTGACAACACGGTGGTTGGACTTGAAAAGTTTTCCCGCACGGGGGAAGGGACCACGAAGACTAGTGACGACTAGACTCGATCAAAAGACGTAACCACGAAGATATTGATGCTTGCGAAGCATAAGAATTACATTAATCCCTCAGGCCAAAGGCGGGGTGTAACTCTTCAAGAGTGGAAATCGCTCGAATTGCCACACACCAAGTATGGTTTATTCAAACGCTTGGAAAACGAGATGGGTTGAATGCCCATCCTCATTCGCACTCTAGTTTGCACGCAGCACACGGGAAATAACCACGACAAGACTAGTGACGACTAGACTCGATAAGAAGATGATAGTAACCATTGGAGATTAAGGAGATATTGATGCTTGCGAAGCATAAGAATTACATTGATCCCTCAGGCCAAAGACGGGGTGTAACTCTTCAAGAGCGGCAATCGTTCGAATTGCCACACACCAAGTATGGTTATCCAAATGATTGAAAAATGAGATGGGTTGAATGCCCACCCTCATTCACGCTCTAATATGCACGCAGCATGCGGGAAATAACCTCGGAGACAACAATTCTGACGGAGAAAGACATTGTATCCGATCCATGTTGGAGAGAGAAAATGAGACTTCTTTTGGGGATTAAGGATACCAGGTATCGGCACCGTGGCATAAGGAGATTTGTAATGTAGTAGCAGATATCAATCGGAGTTTGTAAGGACAACTTTTTATGTGGGGAAGTATCGTTGTCTTGATTGAGTGCTGATTTGTATTATCTGGCTTATGCTTTGTATGCATGTTCGAATTTTTCTATGGCGTAATGATCCGCTTTGACGGATATGCTACGCTTTTGAGGATGTAATGTTATATGCAGTGAACACTATATGCAGGATGCCAAATAAAGGCATCAGTGAGGTAAACACCAGGGAGAATCCCCTTAGTGTTAAGAATTATGTACAGATGCCAATAGATATTGGACTTTGACTTGCAAGATGCCCCTTCTTTGATTTGAAGAATGGCTTCTGACTTCTCACCCTGTGCCACCACTTGGAGGATTTTCAGCTTGAGGAGATTCCCTCGATTCACTATGTTGGGGATGAGAAGTCCAGGTAACGAGCCTTGGTTAGGGAAGTAGGACAACTCCTAGGAGAAATAAACTCCTATGCTTGAGGAATGGAACAAACTCTCGGGAGAAATAAACTCCATGCTTGGGGAGAGACCAAGGTTCCAGGAGAAATAAACTCCTATGATTAGGGAGAGGACAATATAACTCAAAAGATTGTGCCCCAAGCTTCACGACCCATGAAGGAATTTGCACTATAGAATCCTTCGAGAGATTTGTCGAATCTCGACGTAACTGCCCCAGATTGGTTGGACTCAAGAGATATTCCTCGATATGATTGCCCCAGATTAATCAGAGCTTGAAGAGATTTATCGACATGATTGCCCCAGATTGATGGAAGCTTGGAGAGAGATTTATCGACATGATTGCCCCAGATTGATGGAAGCTTGGAGAGAGATTTATCGACATGATTGCCTCAGATACGTTGAATTTGAGAGGTCAAACCTCGACTCAATTGCCCCTGATTAGGTACATCTTGTTAGAATCCTCAAGCTTTCATTGTCTTGAAGTCAAACAAACGTGGGAACAACTTTACCACGCTCAACGGAGTCTTCAAAATCTTCCCATCAAGGTAATCAAGGAAAGAATTAACTTTTCATGCCCAACGGAGTTCTTTGGATAACTTGTCCCTTGATGGTCAACATTTGGAATGATTAGATTTTACATCCTCGGAGTTCTCAAGTTTCTTGTACTTTGACATGATCAAGTTACTCACTGATTCTCGTCCTTTAAAATTTCCTTGATGTTAAGCACATATTTTGCATGCAAAAGCATGTTAATTCTAAGAATATTAATTCTAATGCAAAGCCTATGTTAGTCTTGAAGTTGTAAAAACTTTTTTGTGAAATGAGGTTGCGACCTCTTGTGACTGAATCACTAGTTGACACAACCTCGATTTTTGCATGTGAAAGATAAAGCAAACATACGATACCAACATGGATATGAGTTCCGCTTCATTGGGAGTCAGTTAAACGCTATCTCATCGGAGTGTGCTTTCAAAATAAACCCTACTTCAATTAGGACTTTTAAGGGTTGTAATTTGGCCGGGTTCACGGTTTTTAGAAAACAAAGGATTTTTAGGCTCAAAATTATTTGTACCCACCCCCCTCGTGATGTTCTCCATTCCTATGTTCAGTTAACTTGACACGAGTGTTCATCCCTCACAAGGAATTTTGAAACGGTTGAGGAATCAATGAAGTTTTTCGGACATGGCGGTCGCTCACCTTTTATTCTTCTGATTCATTATCACACGACTTTGTTCTCTTGCTTGGCAATTTCATCATATTTTTTCTCATGCTTCTCTTGCCATTTTTCTTTCATCCTTTTTTATTTTCATTATTTTTTCGCCATTTTTTTGCTCCTTTTTTTTTTGAACAAGTCGTGTGACCTCGCATAGTCTTTGATTCGTTGGAGGTGATTGCGACTGCCTCGCTCCTTTGATTTGATGAAGGATTACCATTGTGGTATCGTCATCTCTTGACCTCTTGACGGAATAAGGATAATCATTGCGGTCTTGACATTCCTCAACCTTTTGGAGGATAACCATTGTTGTATCCTTAGATGCATACCCTTTTGGTGAGTTTTGAACGCTCGATCAAGTTAAATGAACGCTACCCTGCCCCAAGGTTAATATAAGGGTTTTTATGATTAGAAAAGAAACTCCTACTTCAAGGCTCAAAGGGGTTATCGAGGGTCTATCTCCCTTATATCTCCGGTGTTTGGGGATTTGAAACAATGCCTGTACATCCTCAGTAGGGTTTTATTCAAAAACACACGATTAGAGATTTTGCATTTTTATCTTTCATCATTCTCCCTCAGCTTTTTGTCTAAGCAAACAATTAGTAAAGTTGGTATCGTAATGCCAAAAACATTTTCTTGAGTGAAAACGAATGGATTTCTTCAAGACAAACATAAACAAGGTATTATGATTTTCATTCAGAAATTAACAAGTTTTTACATTCTATTGATGCTTAAACAACGAAGGAAAAATTACAATGAGAATGCAGTAAGAAACTAAATGAATGTCGTTGTTGAGGAGACTTGACTCTGCCTGGACTCATTGAGCTTGAATACTTTCTGCAGTTCCTTCCAAATACATCAGATTACTTCAAAAGAGAACTCCCACGAAGTCACCCAAGCGTTGTAAACATTTGCCTTACTTTAGGGATTCGAGCAATGCGAGTGATGCAATGCTCAAGATAAGAGTATGTCTTGCTTATCCCTCGTGCGGGAGCCCCAAGCATAATTGCTAGAATAGTAATCGCCATCATAAATGGGAAGAATCTTGTATGATCATCAACTCAAGAGAGCCACTTGTGGTGAAGAAGACCCAATACTAGAATCTTAACCAATTGTGATTCCAACAAACAAGGAAACGAATGAGCACAAGGCAATCACATCAATTTGTTTCTCATATTCTTCTTGTCTCTGTTAACTAGCAAAGCCACTGAGAAGGAGATCCTGAGAAAAGGCAACTGATATATGAAGTAGAACCTTGAGAATGAGAATCATTGTGAAGAACACTCTTGATTATCACACGGAAGAAGATTCTGACGGATTCACATAGGAATTTGTAATGCTTGTAGGGATTCGAGCAATGCAAATGGCGCAATGCTCAAGATAAGAGTACGTCTTGCTTATCCCTCGTGCGGGAGCCCCAAGCATAGTCGTTAGAGAAGTAATTGCCATCGTACATGGAGGAACCTTGCGTGGTCATCAAACTTAGAGAAGCTATATGTTGTAAGGAAAGACCAAAACACCAACTGAAACACCAATCTTCACGGATATAACTGAGCACAAGAACCTTGAGAATGAGAGATGCTTCTACATAACATCTTGATCACTTCTTGGAAAGAAGATTCAGACAAAGTTGCTCGAGAATTTATGGTGTTTTCATTATTATCATACCAACGAGTTCAATCATGGAAGTAGCCTTCAACAAAACAGGAAATACTAAAATGAGAATACAAAAATCAAATGATGATTGCCATCGTTGAGGAGCCTTAACTCCATCTGGGCTTTTTTTTTTATGCTTTATGGAATACGGATATTCATGACTCCTCAATTTATGTGCGGGCCATTTGGAGTGAATGATATTGCTTTGGAGTCAATGAGATCTTGGACTTTGTGTTTCAAAACATTACAATCCTCAGTTGAATGTCCAGACGTCCCAGAATGGTACTCACACCTTGCATTTAAGTCATATCCTTGAGGAATCGGTGTTGGAGGGGGCTTAAACTCCCTTAGTTGGACCAAAGAATCCTTGAGCAAATGAGAAAGCAGCTGACTGTAGGTCATAGGAATTGGGTCAATTCTTCTTGGTGGTCTCCTTGGCATTTGTGGACCCTGTTGAAGGCAATGATTCAAGTACCCATTCTGTTCAGGTGTCTTCCTCTTTTGATCTGGCTGTGAAACAAACGGAGACTGATGAAGTGGGAAATCTGGAACCCAAGATGGTGCATTATGCTTCTGATTTGAAGTAGATCCTTCATAGAAGTATGAATCAACCTTTTCCTCCACCACATATGGAATCTTATTTCCTTGAACAATCATACCCTCGGGGATGAACCAAACTACTTTTGAGTCGATAAGATCTTGAATTTGATGTTTCAGCGCCCTACAATTCTCAGTATCATGGCCAGGTGCCCCAGAATGGAACTCGCATCGAGCATTGGCATCAAAATTGGGGGGAAGCTTTTCAGGCGTAGCCAAATCTCGTAGCTCAATCAACTGAAGTTCCAGCAGGCGAGGAAGTAACTGAGCATAAGGTATCGGGATCGGATTGAGAAGCCTCTGAGGTATCTTAGGCTTTTTCCCACACATTTGGCCCCCTTGATTCATTCTAGGGACATGAACAGATTGATGTGGAGGAAACGGAACTTGAAGTTGTGGATGGACTCCACAAAACATCCCATGAATTGGAGGAGATCCTATTGGAGAGGAGAGATCAACGACCTCTGTTGCAGCAGTAGGAATAACATCACCCTCCTTTCTTAGTACCTTTTTCAGAACTTCCATGACCAAACTCACTTGAGTCTTCAACTGACTGTTTTCTTCTCTTAGTGCATCCTGATTATGGATCAATTCTTGCATTTCCAACATAAGATGGCCCATTTGTTCCCTCATCTCATCCATTTCCTCACGGAGTTGTTCCATAGTTGATCTTGGAGCTTGTGGCGGTGAGAAGTCAAATCTATTGTTGATGTCGAAATCTGGCAAAAGGGTCCCATAAGTCTCTGGAAGAACCATGAAATGCATGATAGTATGAATGCATGTTTCATTTATGAGAGATTCTAAAGTCTTTTCATCAATTTATTGTTTCTCTTTTCTTTTGGAATCAAAGCTTTTTTTTTTGTATAGAATATCTTTTCTTTTCTTTTTCCTCTTCTTTCTTTTTTTTTTGCTTTTCTATTTCCTTTTTCTCTATTTTTTTTTTGAAATAGACTTTAGGATCCCCCATAAATGAAGTGGATAAGGCAATGAAGTTATGCGATGCAACAACATGGGATCAACGGTCCACATAATCTTAGTAACCACTGTACAATCCTCTGAATAACTGATATAGGTCAGATGTTATGAGATCAAAGGTCCGGCATAGGTACCACACAGCCATAAGAACCATAGTCACCAACAGAACAAAATAGTCACCAACGGTACCTGTCATGTATATCCCTCCCCACTCACAGGTGAATCTAAGTCAGGGTAGGTCAAAAAAGCCAACAGAGGATTGAAAGTAGGCGTAATCATACGATATTGCCTCATTCAACCAAGCTCTGTCCGTGGATACTGTCGCGGGCGAAAAACCGTTTTGTTCCTCTTTTTTGTGGGATGAGACACCTGATGCCTTCTTTGGGCTCGAGTGCTCAAAAAAATGATTTTTCTTTTGTACCGACCAAACTTTTTATTATTTCCAAAGGAGGAAAAGGAAAAAAGCTGCAATAACCTAAAAGTGGGGGGAGAGATCTTTGGGTAAGAGGGTTGGTTATACGAAGGGAAGGTATTAGCACCCAACGTATCTATAGTACTCTATAGGTTTCTTTGCTTTGTTTTTCATTCCATGTTATTGAGAGGTTCTTGTGAAATAGGTGGGACCTAAGGTGTTTGTTTGATTATGCTCGCAAAGATCATCGCGATCCTCTGCATACATATCCCTTAGAGGGAATCAGAGCATCTGTAGCTCGGGGTCTACGGGTGCTAAGGTTTGAATGGTTTTTTATTGTTTTGTTTTGCTCGCCAAGGATCGACCTTGTGCCTACGTATTCTCAAAGGGATGTTGAGAAAGTCAGAGCAATCGTAGTTCCCACTTATGCTAGTGGAAGCAAAGGAAAATAGACAAATGTCGTCTAAATGCTAGATGTATCTAATCTATATCATCACATACATTTATTTAATTTGGTTTGTTTGTTTAACCAGCCTTGTGGCAAAAACTTTCAATGAAGTCAGCCTTGTGACAAAAAGTTTTGATTAATCAGCCAGCCTCGTGGCAAAAGTTTCAATGAAGTCAGCCTTGTGACAAAAACTTTGATTAATCATCCAGTACGGTGGTAAAACAGTTTGATTGATTAGCCAGCCTTGTGGCAAAAAGAAGTTTGATTGATTAGCCAGCCTTGTGGCAAAAAAGTTTGATTGATTGATTGTTTGTGATGATATATAAGAGATACTCCTAGCATAGAGATGAAAAATGTCTAATCTCCTAGGGTATTTGATTTGGATATTGGGGATGCTTATAAGAAGCCCGTGGGTCCTTGTACGAAGCCCAAGAGGAGGCTATCCGAGGGTCCTTGCATTGTAAGCCTAAGAGGAGGCTATGGGAGGGACAATCCAGGGTCCTTGCATTGTAAGCCCAAGAGGAGGCTATGGGAGGGACAAGTCGTTTGTACAAAGCCCAAGAGGAGGCGTGGTATAGTTGGTTTGAGCTCTTAGAGCGATTTCACCGGGAAACCATACTCTATGTCCTAACCTAAACTAGTGGAGATTCTTTGCACGAAGCCCAATAGGAGGCTATGGGGAACCTAGTGTTGTACTAAGTTGAACAAGCACACATATCACACATATGAACAAACATGAACAAGTATGAACAAACATGAACAGGTATGAACAAATTATATATGACAAGGTGTGTGTATATAATGGAGTTTATGAAGGAAATATACCTGTAAGCATGATCCATTTGTATACACAGGGCTCGGGACTCACACTCGGGGAGAGGTCCACTTGAGTTTATTCACAGCTATGTAAACAGGTATTTACAAAGGGGCTTGGGACTTATACCTACATGGAGGCCCATGGTATATTTTTGGGAAGATTTAAAGAAACCTTCATTTTTGGTTTGTTATTCAAAGTTAAAAATCAAACTGATCGAGATATGTACAAAAGGCGTACAATGAAATACCTAATTTCATGTACTGGAGTGGGTATGTACAAAAGGGCTTGGGACTTATACCTACGTGGAGGCCCATGGTATATTGAAAAGTTTTGAAGTTTCTTTGAAGTTTTGTTGTTTTGAAGATGATTTGAAAATTGTTTGAAAAGATTTTATTTTGAAGAAGTTTTATTGTTTTGAAAAAAAAACTGTACAAAAGGAAGAGAAATGGGACTTACACTCTCTAATATTCGAGAGGCCCCACTGTTTTGAAAAACAATGAGTTGCATGATTTGAAAGTGAATTGATTACTGTTGTGAAAACAGTTGATTGAGTTTTAGGCTTACCTCGAAAGTGAGAAATTTGGATTTCTGAGTTTGAAATGTTACCGTGATCCTCAAGTGATGTGCTTGGAATAAATTATTTCATGATCATCCTCTGTAGCAAATGGAAGACAGAAAAATAGACAAAGCCAGAAGACGACAAAGAAACAGATCTCGAAACCTTAAATGAATTGTAATTATTCAAGTGATCTGCAATAGTAATCAAAAATCAGAACATGAAAATTCAAATGATTAATTACAAGAAGGTTATATGATGATATCAAATTCAAAAGAAAATAATCTAAGAGAAGATATTTTTGTGTGTTTTTTTTTGAATGGAATTAAGTTAATTAATAAGATAATTAAACAAATAATTATTCAAATAATTAAACTTAACAAGAAAAATAATTCTTTTTTATGTCACAAATTAGATTATACAATTATAAATCTAAATATAAAAAGAAAATATTTTTTTTGGAGTTTTTGATTGGTTGATATTAATTAATAGCAAATATTCACACAATTACTAATTAATTAACAAAATAAATTAATTATGAAGAAAAATAAAATATTTTCATGTCAAAAATTAATTAAATATTTTATCAACCTAAAAGTGAAATTAAAATGATTTTTGGATTTTTGAAAGTATTTTTAATTAATTATGCAAAGAAAAACAAATTAATTAAGAAAATATTAATATATGATCCTGTGTGGTAAAGTTGATGGTCTATGGAGAGCTTGCGTGTTTCTGAACGTTGGATGAGAGTTTAAATGAGATCTGATGGCTGATGGTTGAGAGAGCATCATAGGCGCGTGGACTGAGAAACACCAGAATGGTCAGAATTTCAAATCCAAACGCGCGCAAGGCCTCCAATGAGGAGCTGCCACCTCTTCATCTTCTTCCTCTCTCCGTAGCTAGAACCCTGCAAGTGTAGCTAAAACATTTAGCTACGGATTTTATCCGTAGCCATAGCCCCTGCACATAGCAAAACGTGACACAAGCAATGGAAATTGATTATGAAGACATGGTTGAGCTCGTATGGATCTCACGAACCCAATGGAACCATTAATTTCCTGAAATTTCGCCTAAAACTGTAACACCCGTATAATTTTAATATTAATTTAATTGGATTATTGAATTAATAATTAGAATTATTAGGGGTTTTGTGAAAATAATGATTAAATGATGGTTTATGGCATTTGGGCCATATGAGTAATTAGTAAAAGAGGGAGGGTGGTTTTATAATCCTTTTTACTAAAATATTATTATTTTCATAAGCAATTGGGATTTGGGAAGAAGAAAGAACGTGAAAGAGCAAAGGGACTGAGCACACGAAGAACTGAAGGAGATCTGTAGAGGGAGAGACCAAAGATCAAGATCAAGTATCTGAGGTAAGGGGGGACTCTCCATTTAATCTCTATTATCGTATTATGAGTAGTAATGTTGATTAGGAATATTGTTGGGTTGATTGATTCTAATTCTGAAATATTCATCTGTGTTCATCATTGGGTTTGAACTGTTAATCCCTAACAATTGATAGATTTAGGGTGTGATGAATAGAATTGGTTAGAGAATCATATGCTATTGTTTGTGGATGAATTCGTACACTGTTAGATGCCTTTTTCTGGTTTTTGGACTCAAATTCGTGGACTGGTATGAGTGGGAACGAATGGGTTTTTGGACTGTGTCGAATTCTGCAGGTTACTGGGCATTTCTGGTGTTTCGCGTATGAAACAGTGCCATACGCGTATGGCATGAGGCTGATACGCGTATGGGGGACACTCCCAAGGGGCTATACGCGTATGATACGCAGTTGCCCTGTCCCAAGAGTCATGTACTGGTGTGTTGCGTAATAAGAGCGTATGAGGATGCTCATACGCGTATGGGAATAATTAAAGAGGAAAATTATTCTGGTGATACGCGTATGGCTAGGCTGATACGCGTATGGAATTGTGGAACGAGGAAAAATGGTTCTGGTGATACGCGTATGGAGAGCTGATACGCGTATGAGTTGGTTTACAGGCTATTTTGTGTTCTGGTGATTTGCGTATGATACGCGTATGAGGTAAGGTGATACGCGTATGGACGCGTATGTGTCATGTGATACGCGTATGGCTGCGTGTGTGTGAAATTTCTGTTTTGTGATTTTTCTGGAAAGTTCGATGATGTGTAACTTTCGATTGGTATGCCTGTTTGTGTACTGTTGAGTGCTGTGTAAACCTTGTGATGTGATTCTGTGGTTTACTGAATGATTGATTATGTTGAATGATGTGATATATATATGAACATGCTTGTTATTGATGATGATGATGATGAAATGAGTATAGTTGATGCTACTCATAGATTAGTAATGATGAAAGTATGTTATATATATGTTACATGCATTCATAAACATGAGTTGAATCCTATATGATGAGAGGATTCATCGAGGGGCAGAATTCCCATTGTGTGGAATTGGTGCTGGCAGGGCCGTTTCTGAATTGATGATAGATCGGTCGGTGGATGATTCCACTAGTGATGATTGGTACCACATGCATAGTGTCAGTTTCATACATGTGCATGATTTGCTATAACATGATTATGTATGTTATGTATTGATTGTTTGTTGTCTGTGGACATATGATTGGTGATTGTCTGAATATGAAACGGTTGGGTGAATGATATAACTATGATATGTTATTATTTATGATGTGATAACATTGGTTAACTGTGATGAGACTCACCCTTACTTGTTGTCATTTTTCAGATTGAGGATAGCGGCGTGACTTGATGAGGATTAGCTCATAAGTCTGTTTTTGGTTTTAGTGTCGGTGTCATGCTCTGGTAGATGTAACACTGGGAACACGTTTGTGTATGAGTTTGATTATAACTCGGTTTGGTTGTTGAATGAGTCAGACACATTAATGATGAATGTGGACTCTTTGTGTTTTTAATTCCGCTGTGTAAAACATAATCTTGTTTAATGAGTTATAAATTCAGTTGTTTTCAGTGAATGCATGACAGGTACCGACGTGTGTTTTATTATTTATGAATTGTGATACCCCTTGCATGTCTACTCTGATTTATTAATTGTTTAATTGCCGCGGGTTATTAGAGGGGTGTTACAATAGTGGTATCAGAGCATAGTCGGTCGTTGTGACCAGAGTCTTGTGTCAGTCTTTTGTGTATGCGACTAATACGAGTTATTGTCGATACTTTTGTTCTGACTGGATTATTTGTGATTAAGCAGAACAATGGCTGGAAGAGGAAGAAACGATGATGCTCTCGCTGAGGCTCTGGGCATGATTGCTGGTGTGCTTGGAGGAGGGACTGTAGGAGCAGGGATTGGTGCTGATAGGCAACTGGGGAATTTTCAGAGAAACAATCCTCCAATGTTCAAAGGCACGCATGATCCAGAGGGTGCTCAGAAATGGCTCAAGGAGGTTGAGAGAATTTTCCGAGTCATTGACTGTGCTGAGAACCTTAAAGTGAGGTTTGGTACTCACATGTTATCTGAGGAAGCTGACGACTGGTGGTTGTCAACTAAGGCTGAGCTGGATGCTGGTAATACAGCAATTACCTGGGCTGTATTCAGGAGGGAATTTCTGAGGAGGTATTTTCCTGAGGATGTCAGGGGAAGAAAAGAAGTTGAATTTCTGGCACTGGTGCAAGGCAATATGTCGGTGCCGGAGTATGCTGCCAAGTTTGTGGAATTGGCAAGGTACTATGTGCACTATAATGAGGACGAAGCCAGTGAGTTCTCGAAATGTGTCAAATTTGAGAATGGTCTTCGTGACGAGATCAAGCAAGGTATCAGGTACCAGAGGATCCGGAGGTTTGTTGACCTGGTGGATTGTAGCAGGATTTTTGAGGAAGATAGTATCAAGCTGAAGTCATCTCACTCTCGCGAGTTAGTTGACAGAAAGGGTAAGAAGCCTATGGATAGAGGTAAGCCATATGGTAGGGGTAAACCTGTTGATTGGAAGAAACCCAGTGGGGGAGATTCCAGTGCTCGTATCAGGTGTTACAATTGTGGCGAGATGGGACATCGTAGGAATGAATGCAAGGTTGATCAGAGGAAGTGTTACAAGTGTGACCAAGTGGGTCATATTGCTGCTGACTGCAAGAAGAGGGTTGTGACTTGTTTCAACTGTGGAGAAGAAGGTCACATCAGTCCTAATTGTCCTAAGCCAAAGAAGAACCAGTCAGGAGGAAAGGTTTTTGCTTTGACCGGGTCAGAAACTACTCCAGAGGACAGGTTGATTAAAGGTACGTGTTTCATTCATGGCACACCTTTAGTTGCAATTATTGATACTGGAGCAACTCATTCTTTTATTTCTTTGGATTGTGCTATGAGATTGAATCTTGAGATATCTGATATAAATGGAAGTATGGTTATTGACACTCCTGCGTCGGGTTCGGTAACTACTTCGTCTGCATGCTTGAATTGTCCGGTTGACATTTTTGGTAGAGAATTCGGGATGGATTTAGTATGCCTTCCGTTGAAAGAACTTGATGTAATCCTGGGAATGAACTGGTTGGAGTTCAACCGTGTTCATATCAACTGTTTTACAAAGACGGTAATTTTTCCTGAAGAAGTTAGTAATGGTAATCTGGAGATGACCGCTAGACAGGTGAATGAGGCTAGCGGTGATGGTGCAGCAGTGTTTATGTTGTTTGCATTGATGAATGTGAAGGAAAAAGTAGCGAGTGGCGAATTGCCTGTGGTATGTGAGTTTCCAGAAGTCTTTCCAGAAGATGTGAATGAATTACCACCGGAAAGAGAGGTGGAGTTTTCGATTGAATTGGTTCCGGGAACTAGTCCAGTGTCGATGGCACCGTACCGTATGTCGCCGTCTGAATTGGCTGAACTGAAGAAGCAGTTAGAAGAATTGCTTGAGAAGAAATTTATTCGTCCTAGTGTTTCGCCGTGGGGTGCGCCTGTGTTACTGGTAAAGAAGAAAGAGGGTTCAATGAGGCTGTGTGTAGATTACAGACAATTGAACAAAGTTACTATCAAGGATCGGTATCCATTACCGAGAATCGATGATTTGATGGATCAATTGGTTGGAGCGCGTGTATTTAGTAAGATTGATCTGAGGTCTGGGTATCATCAGATACGTGTGAAAGATGACGATATTCAGAAGACTGCTTTTAGAACGAGGTATGGACATTATGAGTATTCTGTAATGCCGTTTGGGGTTACTAATGCACCTGGTGTTTTTATGGAATATATGAACAGGATCTTTCATCCTTATCTCGATAAGTTCGTGGTGGTATTTATAGATGATATTCTGATATATTCTAAAAATGAGGAGGAACATGCAGAGCATCTCAGAACTGTGTTAGAATTGTTGAAAGGGAAGCAACTTTTTGCCAAACTGTCGAAGTGTGAATTCTGGTTGGAAAAAGTTAGTTTTCTTGGGCATGTGATTTCTAAGAATGGTATTGCTGTGGATCCTACAAAGATTGAAGCTGTGTCTCAGTGGGAAGCTCCGAAGTCAGTATCAGAGATTCGTAGTTTTCTTGGTCTTGCAGGTTATTACAGAAAGTTCATTGAGGGATTTTCAAAGTTAGCATTGCCGTTAACTAAACTGACCAGGAAGGGACAAGCCTTTATTTGGGATGCAAAGTGTGAAGAAGGATTTCAAGAGCTTAAGAGGAGATTGACTAGTGCTCCTATCTTGATTTTGCCAAATCCGACAGAATCATTCGTGGTTTATTGTGACGCATCACTGATGGGTTTAGGTGGTGTATTGATGCAGAATCAACAAGTGGTCGCTTATGCGTCGAGACAACTCAAAGTGCATGAAAGGAATTATCCGACTCATGATTTGGAGTTGGCAGCTGTGGTGTTTGTTTTGAAGTTGTGGCGACACTATTTGTATGGTTCAAGATTTGAGGTGTTCAGTGATCACAAGAGCTTGAAGTACCTCTTTGATCAGAAAGAGCTGAATATGAGACAGAGAAGGTGGTTAGAATTTCTGAAGGATTACGATTTTGGTTTGAATTACCATCCGGGTAAGGCAAACGTCGTGGCTGATGCATTGAGTAGGAAAACTTTGCATATGTCTATGTTAATGGTGAAGGAATTGGATTTGATTGAACAGTTCAGAGACTTGAGTTTAGTGTGTGAAGGTACTCTTACTAGTGTTAAATTGGGTATGCTGAAGTTGACTAGTGGTATTCTTGAAGAAATCAGAGAAGGTCAGAAAGCTGATGTTGGATTGATTGATAAGTTGACTTTGGTTAATCAAGGCAAGACTAGTGAATTCAGAGTTGACGAGAATGGTATACTAAGGTTTGGTGACAGAGTTTGTGTTCCTGATGTTGATGAACTCCGAAAACGTATTTTGGAAGAAGGACACCGTAGTGGATTGAGTATTCATCCTGGTGCTACTAAAATGTATCATGATTTGAAAAAGTTGTTTTGGTGGCCGGGAATGAAGAGAGAAATTGCTGAATTTGTGTATTCTTGTTTGACTTGCCAGAAGTCGAAGATTGAGCATCAGAAACCATCGGGGTTTATGCAACCGATGTTTATTCCTGAGTGGAAATGGGATAGCATATCAATGGATTTTGTTTCGGGTTTGCCGAGGACTGTCAGAAATTGTGAAGCTATCTGGGTTGTGGTAGATAGGTTGACGAAGTCTGCACATTTTATACCGGTGAGAATGGATTATCCGATAGAGAAGCTAGCTCAGTTGTATATTGAGAAGATAGTTAGTCTTCATGGTATTCCATCGAGTATTGTGTCGGACAGAGATCCGAGGTTTACATCTAAATTCTGGGAAGGTTTGCAGAAAGCTTTGGGTACTAAGCTGAGATTGAGTTCTGCTTATCATCCGCAGACTGATGGACAGACTGAGAGGACGATTCAGTCGTTAGAGGATTTATTACGTGCTTGTGTGTTGGAAAAAGGAGGTACTTGGGATAGTTATCTGCCTTTGATTGAATTTACCTACAATAACAGTTATCATTCGAGTATTGGTATGGCTCCGTTTGAGGCTTTATATGGTAGGAGATGTAGGACGCCGTTGTGTTGGTACGAATCTGGTGAGAGTGCTGTGATTGGTCCAGAAATTGTACAACAGACTACAGAGAAGATTAGAATGATTCAAGAGAAGATGAAAGCTTCTCAGAGTCGACAGAAGAGTTATCATGACCAGAGGAGGAAAACACTTGAGTTCCAAGAGGGAGATCATGTGTTTATGAGAGTTACTCCTATGACAGGGATTGGTCGGGCATTGAAGTCGAAGAAGTTGACCCCGCGTTTTATTGGACCATTCCAAATTTCTGAAAGGGTGGGAGAAGTGGCTTATCGTATCGCTTTACCGCCGATGCTTGCGAATTTGCATGATGTGTTCCATGTATCTCAGTTGAGGAAATACATTTCAGACCCGTCCCATGTGATCCAAGTAGATGATGTACAGGTGAAAGATAACTTGACGGTTGAGACTTTACCTGTGAGAATTGAGGATCGAAGGCTGAAGCAATTGCGTGGCAAGGAAATAGCTTTGGTCAGAGTAGCTTGGGGAGGACCGGCTGAGGGAAATGTTACCTGGGAGCTTGAGAGTCAGATGAAGGACTCTTATCCAGAACTTTTTACCTGAGGTATGTTTTCGAGGACGAAAACTCTTTTAGTGGGGGAGAGTTGTAACACCCGTATAATTTTAATATTAATTTAATTGGATTATTGAATTAATAATTAGAATTATTAGGGGTTTTGTGAAAATAATGATTAAATGATGGTTTATGGCATTTGGGCCATATGAGTAATTAGTAAAAGAGGGAGGGTGGTTTTATAATCCTTTTTACTAAAATATTATTATTTTCATAAGCAATTGGGATTTGGGAAGAAGAAAGAACGTGAAAGAGCAAAGGGACTGAGCACACGAAGAACTGAAGGAGATCTGTAGAGGGAGAGACCAAAGATCAAGATCAAGTATCTGAGGTAAGGGGGGACTCTCCATTTAATCTCTATTATCGTATTATGAGTAGTAATGTTGATTAGGAATATTGTTGGGTTGATTGATTCTAATTCTGAAATATTCATCTGTGTTCATCATTGGGTTTGAACTGTTAATCCCTAACAATTGATAGATTTAGGGTGTGATGAATAGAATTGGTTAGAGAATCATATGCTATTGTTTGTGGATGAATTCGTACACTGTTAGATGCCTTTTTCTGGTTTTTGGACTCAAATTCGTGGACTGGTATGAGTGGGAACGAATGGGTTTTTGGACTGTGTCGAATTCTGCAGGTTACTGGGCATTTCTGGTGTTTCGCGTATGAAACAGTGCCATACGCGTATGGCATGAGGCTGATACGCGTATGGGGGACACTCCCAAGGGGCTATACGCGTATGATACGCAGTTGCCCTGTCCCAAGAGTCATGTACTGGTGTGTTGCGTAATAAGAGCGTATGAGGATGCTCATACGCGTATGGGAATAATTAAAGAGGAAAATTATTCTGGTGATACGCGTATGGCTAGGCTGATACGCGTATGGAATTGTGGAACGAGGAAAAATGGTTCTGGTGATACGCGTATGGAGAGCTGATACGCGTATGAGTTGGTTTACAGGCTATTTTGTGTTCTGGTGATTTGCGTATGATACGCGTATGAGGTAAGGTGATACGCGTATGGACGCGTATGTGTCATGTGATACGCGTATGGCTGCGTGTGTGTGAAATTTCTGTTTTGTGATTTTTCTGGAAAGTTCGATGATGTGTAACTTTCGATTGGTATGCCTGTTTGTGTACTGTTGAGTGCTGTGTAAACCTTGTGATGTGATTCTGTGGTTTACTGAATGATTGATTATGTTGAATGATGTGATATATATATGAACATGCTTGTTATTGATGATGATGATGATGAAATGAGTATAGTTGATGCTACTCATAGATTAGTAATGATGAAAGTATGTTATATATATGTTACATGCATTCATAAACATGAGTTGAATCCTATATGATGAGAGGATTCATCGAGGGGCAGAATTCCCATTGTGTGGAATTGGTGCTGGCAGGGCCGTTTCTGAATTGATGATAGATCGGTCGGTGGATGATTCCACTAGTGATGATTGGTACCACATGCATAGTGTCAGTTTCATACATGTGCATGATTTGCTATAACATGATTATGTATGTTATGTATTGATTGTTTGTTGTCTGTGGACATATGATTGGTGATTGTCTGAATATGAAACGGTTGGGTGAATGATATAACTATGATATGTTATTATTTATGATGTGATAACATTGGTTAACTGTGATGAGACTCACCCTTACTTGTTGTCATTTTTCAGATTGAGGATAGCGGCGTGACTTGATGAGGATTAGCTCATAAGTCTGTTTTTGGTTTTAGTGTCGGTGTCATGCTCTGGTAGATGTAACACTGGGAACACGTTTGTGTATGAGTTTGATTATAACTCGGTTTGGTTGTTGAATGAGTCAGACACATTAATGATGAATGTGGACTCTTTGTGTTTTTAATTCCGCTGTGTAAAACATAATCTTGTTTAATGAGTTATAAATTCAGTTGTTTTCAGTGAATGCATGACAGGTACCGACGTGTGTTTTATTATTTATGAATTGTGATACCCCTTGCATGTCTACTCTGATTTATTAATTGTTTAATTGCCGCGGGTTATTAGAGGGGTGTTACAAAAACGAAAACCCCTCTTTTGAGCTTCAAGAACCCTAAAATGGCATATCTTGCAAACAACCATTAAAATCCAATTAAAACTCCAGAAATGATCAGAGCATATAGACAACAATAATATGTAATCAAATTAAGTTTAAAGTGCGTGCAAGTATGAATTAGAACTTGGTTTTGTTCTTGACAAACCGTGTGCTATGGGGCTCGATTCTGGGCCCTTCAAGGCTTGGGATTGATTGGAATAGCTTCAGGAACGTTCAAGGATCATGTTGATGCTTTTAAACCTGCTTGAAACCTCTTGAATCATTCTACAGACCTCCACCTGTTTTGGCTCCAAACTGAAAACGGCCATGGTGTTTCTCTACATCCAGAAACGTTCCAGATGTTTGGATCACTTCTAATTGATGTATGGAAGATGTTTGAAGTGATAGTTTGGTAAATACACGAGTAAATCGAGAATTGGAGGTTTAAGGCTCAATTTGTGCACTCATGGAGTTTTTGTGATGAAACTGACTTTTGGATAGTTTTGTGATGGTTTAATGGTTCAAACAACTTCAAAATAATGTTTAGAATATGTTTGGATGACACCAATAGTTAGAACTCTCAAGATTTGAAAGTTGAAGTTCTAACTTCTTTGAAAAATGGAAAGAACTTGCAAATAGGTAAGAAGTGAGAAAGCAAGCTTTTCAATGCTTTGGTGTCCTCTTGGATGTGATTTCCTTCTCTTATTTATAGGCAAGGAGTACTGAATTGAAGGGCAAGCAAGTGGAAAAGTTATGATTGAATTTTGTGGAAAAAGATGGCATGGAATATTTTTTCAATGATTACAAAGCTTAACCATGGTTAAGGAACTCAAGTGCCATAATATTCTCTCCAATCTTATCTTTTATGATAAGAATCTGACTTGCATAATTTCATTTGATCATTTCTTGCATTATTGGTCACATAGTGTAAGAACTTTGTGAGAAAATGGTGAAAATTCAAGCATAAGGACCTCTAATGACAAAATTCAAAACCATAGCTATGCTCCATGTTTTTTCATGCTCTTGATCATTTTGGAAAGCTCATGTTACACACTTCAAAAGCCTAGTTGAAAGTTTCTTCAAGATCTTTAAGGAAGTGGGTGAAAAAGATCCATGAACTTTGAGAAAAATGAGGTTTTAAGTGAAGTTTTCAAAAGATACCAACTTTGAAGCTCCATATCTCTTAAATGATTGATCTTATGGAAAAAAATTATATGTGTCAAAGTTGTTTATTGGATCAAAATCTACAACTTTCATGTTGGAAGTTTTTTTCAGTTTGTAGGTGAAATTTGGAGAAATTCCCTTTCAAAGTTTGGAAAAAAACCATGAAAAACACTTAGAAATTTTTCTAAGTATGAAAAGTCAAACTTTTGACTTTTTGATTCTTGATTGATTTTCTTGATTTTTCTTGATCAAATGACTTCATATATCATATATTGATGATTCAAAACTTCAAAAGTCATGGTTGACCAAAATTCCCCAAAAGTCAATGGTGATCCTGTACAGTTGACTTTTTCAGACGAATCGCGTTTCTGGAGATTTCAAATGAAACAGGCTATCCTCACCATATGAATGGTATTAATGGATCATATTGAGGCATTAGAGGATTTTGAGCCATGGTTTGAGTTGTGGCACCATGTCCTGATTAAAAAAGTCAGTTATTCAGTGAATCAGGTCAAAAACCCTAATTGTCGACCAGATGAAATTGATGACTGTGGATCTTGAATTGAGATGTAATTTCCATTGGATATTGTCATAGGGATTATTTAAAGATGATTGAAACCTTTGATTGACCCCCTGGGGGTTTTTAGGGTTTCCCAAATGTGATCCCTGATTTTGGTCCCTGATAGTTCAAAAACCCTGATCTGAGGATTTGAAATTTCACTGTTGATCAATCTTTGTGTAGGAGATGTCTTGAGCCAATGGATTAGGTCAAAATGATGCACTTGGGGTCTTGAGGTCATGTCCCAAGCCATTAGGTCAATCTCTGAGCAAAAGTCAGGAGTATGCTATCTTCAGTCAAAACCCTAATTCAGTCGATTCAAAGCTGTTGAGCTTGTTGAAATGAATCTCTGAGGACCAAATGTTGATTATTGATGAAGATGATTCATTTGAAATGAAGGGAGAACAAAACCCTAATTGATTGTTTCTTGCACTGATGAGTGATCTCTTGATTAAACCCTGCTGAGCACAAGTAACAAACACAAGCTATGCAATTTGTTAGAGATGCAAATGATGCATATGCAATGATATGAGGTGGTATCTTAGGTCAAAAATTGGGGTATGACAGATGCCCCTATTTAAGTTTCTTCAACCTGAGACATGAAGATTGAAAATCTTCGTTTTGATAGGGTAGAAGAGACTTAAATATCAGAAGACGCGAATTTTGGACCTAAGATACCAAAATTGCGGATGATGCAAGGATATCTTTACCGAGGGAATATCAAAACTGACTCCGCTGGGGAAAAGAGGTTGGGAAGGATGTCTCAATCTGTTTTAGGAAGAGAATTCGTTTTATTGGGAAAGCAAGTGTATGCTTCGCCTGGGAATGATAGCTTTGTAAGAAAAGCTTACCTATCGACATTATCGACTATCAGCAAAGGGATAGACTTGTTTAATAATGCGAAGGTGAAAGGTATGAAACTGTATTACCGACTACCAGCATGGTGATAGACTTGACAAGGTAAAAAGAGTTTCAAAGGTTCGGTTAATATTACCGACTATCAGCCTTGTGATAGACATGTTAAATAATATAACCAGAACAAAAGGTTACCGACTACCAGCCTCGTGATAGCGGTTTTGAAGACATGATCAATTATCAGCCGAGTGATAAAATGATTCTGGAGACTTTGCTAGGGAAATTACTGGTTATTCAGCCTTGTGAACAGTAATAAGGCCCTGATTGTCAAATGGTCTTCATGATTGATTTCCTAGAGAGGAAAAGTCTTTTGAAAGAGACATAAGCTACTCAGATGATGAGGCTATTGTTTATGGTCCTATTTTTCACGACTCTGTTTGAGGAATCGGAATTTGAATCTCTGGTAAAGACAAGGTTCTAACCAAGAATGAATTGGAAAGAAACAGTCAAACAAGACTTTGTTCCCATGAGGAGTGAACTCAACTGGGGATTTTCTCCTTTGTTCTGAGAGGAGAAACTAAGGAAACCTTCTTCCACGAGGAATGATCTCAGTGGGGAACTGGAGAAAGAAGAGGTTATTTCTGCTTATGGGTGACAACCTACTGGAGAGATGACACGCCCATACTTGCTTCTTTTTTCTCTTTTCTTTCTTTTTTTTTTTTTGCTTTTTCTTTTTTGGGATAGATATATCCTAAACAAGTGATTTTGAGGCAAACATTGAAAAATGCAAGAATGCATAAATGATGCAAGTATGATGAATGATGAATGTCATGAATGTAGCATGCATGTTGACGAAACTGACAGACAATGAAGTATATACTGGAGAAGGACCGACGTCGCAATATAACCAGATACTTGGCAAATGCTCTTCAACATGGTGTAGATAACACGGGTGATGAATGGTATTGTATGCTTTCAACTTCTCTGGGGAAGACAAGCATCTTTTCTTGTTGAGATGGAAAAACCTTTTTCACTGGAGATGGAAAATCTTCGTCACTGGGGATAAAAGACCTTCTTCACTGGGGATAGAAGAGCTTTTTCACTGGGGATAGAAGAGCTTTTCCTATCATAATCTTTGATTCATCCTATGGAGATAGCTGTTGATGTTCCTTCTGTTGTTCACAACTCAAAGGAAAGTTTCGCTTTTATTTTGAAAAAGTGAAGTAAATTCATTTAAAACTTTTTTTCTTTTTCTTTTTCAAAAGTGAATAACACAATTAAAGCGTCATTTTGAAAGCTGAAAGAAATTAAAGATTGCAAACAAATGGGCACAAGGCTCAAATTTATTTAATAGGATGGTAATCAGCAAAGGGCGTGATTCCATGGAGTATTTACAAAAGTTGGAAATGGTAATTATGCGGAAAAGGCTACATTGAAAGCAATAACCACTATTCCCTTAACAACTTTGAGTTCCAATTGTGCTTGTCGCTTCAGATTGGTGATGATTTGTTTGAAGATCCTTTGATGAAAAAGACCCTTCAGGTGACGAAGTATGGACTGATGCAGTTACTTTGTCATAAATCCCTAATTTTTGCCTAGATTGCCCTTTCAGGTTTTCAATCTACCAGGATGAATTTTTTATTGTCTCTAATTTTTGCCTGGACCGCCCTTTCGGGTTTTCAGTCCACCGAGACGCTCATTTTTGCCTAAGTCGCCCTTTGCGGGTTTTCGACTTACCGAGCTGTTCTTTTGTATTTTAGACAAAGTATTTCTTGACTGCATCAGCATTCACAGGATGTGGGAGTTCATCACCATCCATGGTTATAAGAATCATGGCGCCGCCAGAAAATGTTCTTTTGACAACATACGGGCCTTCGTAATTAGGAGACCATTTGCCCCTAGAATCTGGTTGAAAAGACAAGATCTTTTTAAGCACGAGGTCGCCTTCTTGAAATTCACGAGGTCGAACCTTTTTGTTGAAGGCTTGTTTCATCCTTGCTTGGTATAACTGTCCATGGCATAGAGCAGTCATACGTTTTTCTTCGATTAAATTCAACTGATCGTATCTGTTTTGACACCATTCAGCCTCTGATAACTTAGTCTCCATGAGGACTCTCATTGATGGGATTTCAACTTCTACGGGGAGCACAGCTTCCATGCCGTATACTAGAGAAAAAGGAGTTGCCCCTGTTGAAGTACGCACTGAAGTACGGTACCCATGTAAAGCAAATGGCAGCATTTCATGCCAGTCTTTGTAAGTGACGACCATTTTCTGGATGATCTTCTTAATGTTCTTGTTAGCGGCTTCGACGGCGCCATTCATTTTTGGTCTGTAAGGAGAAGAGTTATGATGCTCAATCTTGAATTCCTCACACAATTCTTTCATCATTTTGTTGTTCAAGTTTGAACCATTGTCAGTAATGATCTTGCTGGGAATACCATATCGGCAAATGAGGTTATTCTTGATGAACCTCACAACCACTTGTCTTGTAACATTGGCGTAAGACGCGGCTTCGACCCATTTGGTGAAGTAATCAATTGCTACTAAGATGAAACGATGACCGTTTGAAGCTTTCGGTTCGATCATTCCGATCATGTCGATACCCCACATGGAAAAAGGCCATGGAGATGAGAGAACGTTGAGTAGAGTCGGTGGCACATGGATCTTATCTGCGTAGATCTGGCACTTGTGACATCTCTTCACGTGTTTGTAACAATCAGATTCCATTGTCAGCCAATAGTATCCAGCTCTTAAGATCTTCTTGGACATTGCATGCCCGTTTGAATGAGTTCCAAAGGATCCTTCATGCACTTCATGCATTAACATGTCTGCTTCGTGTCTATCCACGCATCTGAGCAAAACCATGTCGAAATTTCTTTTGTATAGCACATCTCCGTTCAGGAAGAAACTGCCAGAAAGTCTCCTTAGAGTTTTCTTATCTTTGTTTGATGCCCCAAGCGGGTACTCTTGAGTTTGAAGGAAGCGTTTGATGTCGTGGAACCACGGTTTATCATCGATGACTGCTTCAGTTGCAAACACATAGGCGGGCCTTTCAAGGCGCGTGATTCTGACTGTAGGCATATCATTCCAATGATTGACTTTAAACATGGAAGATAGAGTAGCCAAGGCGTCTGCCATTCGATTCTGATCTCGAGGTATATGATGCAATTCAACCTTGTTGAAGAAAGTCAACAGACGTCTTGCATAATCTCTGTAAGGAATCAAGCCAGGGTGATAAGTTTCCCACTTGTCTTTGATTTGGTTGATCACGAGGGCTGAATCTCCATATATGTCTAGGATTTTGATCCTTAAGTCAATGGCTTCTTCGAGACCCATGATACAAGCTTCATATTCTGCGATGTTGTTGGTGCAATCAAATAGCAATCTGGCGGAGAACGGGATATGAGTACCCTTGGGAGTGATGATGATTGCCCCAATTCCATTGCCAAAAGCGTTTACTGCTCCGTCAAAAATTAGGCCCCATCTTGATCCAGGATCAGGACCTTCTTCAGGTAACGGCTCGTCACAATCTTTCATTTTCAAGTACAAGACATCTTCGTCAGGAAAGTCAAACTTGAGAGATTGATATTCATTGATTGGTTGATGCGCCAAATGATCGGCGAGAATGCTTCCTTTGACCGCTTTTTGAGCACGGTACTCAATGTCATATTCGGATAACAGCATTTGCCATCGGGCAATCCTTCCTGTTAAGGCAGGCTTTTCAAAGACGTACTTGATCGGATCCATTTTGGAGATTAACCAAGTAGTATTGTTGATCATGTACTGGCGAAGACGTTTTGAAGCCCAAGCCAAAGCACAACACGTTTTTTCGAGCATGGAGTAACGAGACTCACAGTCTGTGAATTTCTTACTCAAGTAATAGATGGCATGCTCCTTCTTACCGGTTTCATCTTGCTGTCCAAGCATACAACCCATGGATTCTTCTAACACAGTAAGGTACATGATTAGTGGTCTTCCTTCAACTGGAGGAATCAATATTGGTGGTTCTAACAGGTACTCTTTGATACTGTCGAACGCTTTCTGGCAATCTTCAGTCCATACAACCCCTTGATCTTTGCGGAGAAGCTTGAAAATTGGCCCACAAGTAGCAGTCATCTGAGAGATGAATCTGGAGATATAGTTCAATCGTCCAAGAAATCCTCTTACTTGCTTTTCAGTTTTTGGTGCAGGCATCTCTTGAATAGCTCTGACTTTATCGGGATCTACTTCGATACCTCTTTGGCTGACAATGAAACCTAAGAGTTTTCCAGATCTAACCCCAAAAGTACATTTGTTAGGATTCAAGCGAAGCTGATATTTCCTTAGTCGTTGAAACAACTTCAAAAGGTATTCAATATGTTCTTCTTCTGTGCTGGACTTAGCTATCATGTCGTCCACATAAACTTCTATTTCTTTATGCATCATGTCATGAAAGAGAGTAGTCATTGCCCTTTGGTAAGTTGCGCCTGCATTCTTCAATCCAAACGGCATTACTTTGTAGCAAAAGGTACCCCATGGGGTGATGAAAGATGTCTTCTCCATGTCTTCGGGAGCCATCTTAATCTGATTATAACCGGAGAACCCGTCCATGAAGGAAAAGACGTTGAACTTAGCGGTGTTATCAACCAGCATGTCAATATGTGGTAATGGAAAGTCATCTTTTGGACTGGCTTTGTTCAAGTCACGGTAGTCAACACACATTCTGACCTTTCCATCTTTCTTCAGAACTGGCACTATTTTGGCCAACCATTGAGGATACTCAGAGGTGACAAGAAAACCTGCGTCGAGTTGCTTTTGAACTTCCACTTTGATCTTGTTTGCCATATCAGGGTGAGTCCTTCGCAATCTCTGCTTAACCGGCGGACATTCTGGCTTTAATGGCAAGTAATGCTGAACAATATTGGTATCCAACCTAGGCATGTCTTGGTAGGACCAGGCAAACACGTCAACATATTCTTTGAGAAGGTCTGTCAACTTACTCTTGATATCAGTATCAAGCAGCGATCCAATAGTCACTTCTTTTTCGTCTTCTTCAGAACCCAAGTTGATCTTTTCTAAAGGCTCTTTGTGAGGCAGAATGGCTCTTTCCTCGTGCTTAAGTAATCGAGAGATCCCGTCCGGGATCTCCTCTTCTTCCTCTTCTTCGGCTTCGAACACAGGAAACTCAAAGTTGGGAGAGGGCATAGGGTTATTGCATTCAATGGGTTTATCAATAGTAAATCTGCACATGTGATATATATTTATTTTCAGAAAATTTATGAATGCAAGAGTGTATGCAGATTTTTTTTTGAAAAAGTTTTTTTTTTTTTTTATTTTGGTTTTTTAGGATTACCATTTCCAGAAAAAAGCAAAAAATAAAACACATAGTGTAGGGAATTCAAAATGACACTTTATTTATGATTCATTTTTGAAACAAAGCCCTAAACACAAACTCATTTGCCTTGGGCAGGACAAAGAGGGAAACTTTTAAAACAAAGCCCTATACACAAAGTTATTTGGGCGGAACATTTAAAAGCAAAGCCCTATAAAACATCTCTCTGCTTTGGGCAAGGCAGGAGGTCAAAATAACAGCGAGGTGATTACTTTGAGCGGCGAACAACATTCGGAACGTCGACAGCTTTCCAGTAGCAACGAACTCCTCCGTGTATTATGTATTCAGGAAAATTTCCCTCGGAATTATCTTCAGTATTGACATCGACTGCTGGTCGAGCAGGATTCGAAGGTCCTGGTTTGTCAACCTTGTTCTTTGTAGAGTTGAAACGGTTTTCTTCTACTTCTTGAAGAGCATAAGATGAGTCACAATCTTCAGAATTTTCAGGATGTATTTCCCAGTCTTCAGGATGAAGAGACTCATTGTCAGCGACACTTTCTGAGTCAACTGCGGGACCATCTTCCCCTTCATCTTCAAAAATGGCATTTATGTGATAATAACCATCTTCAGGCTTGTTAATCTTGGCAGATGCATTGAATCCGAAATCTCCAGTAATTTCAGGCTGCTGAGAAAATTGACAGGGCTGATAAACCTCTTCTGGTTGACTATTATATTCAAAGGAATCTCCCCATCCAGTTGGTTGGATATCCTCAATCGCAATTTTTGAACTTTCAGGCGCAGTATATTTCACCATGTAATCAAATTTTCCACTTGGTTGTCCTAAGGTATCCCAAATTTCTGCAGGAATAGGCTCAGTTTCTTTGCCTTTGGATTTCTGTGACGGAGGATATGGTTCTTCTTGAGATATGTATCCTGAGTCATTGAGATAACATTTCCATTCTTCTTCACTATCGGAGAGACCTTCTTCGATGCATTCTTCAATAATGGGTTAAGGAATCCTCCACTAATGAATGTTTCTTTGATCGGACGAAGGGTTTCATCCTTCTTAGTGCAGTTTGAGAATGTTGGTGAACATCCGAGACCTACTCTAGTTTCATTCTTGGTCGGGATCACAACTTGCCCCCAGCCAGTGGTAGTTCCATCCTTTACTACTTTCACTGCCTCTTTGTAAGAAGAGATTGATGCTTTCTTTTTGGAAGATTCGTCTTCTAAAGAGAGACCTTGGAACTGCGTTCCTTCCACATCATCAGCACTAATGAAAGAGAAATTGGACAAATGGCTCACCATCAAGGCTTGCTCTCCACTTATTGTTACCAATTTTCCATTTGTTACAAATTTTAACTTTTGATGGAGCGTAGAAGTTACTGCCCCTGCTTCATGGATCCATGGTCGTCCTAACAGACAGCTATAAGCGGCTTGAATGTCCATGACCTGGAAAGTGATTTGAAATGTATGTGGACCAATTGTCATGGGAAGGTTGACTTCGCCAATAACCGATTTTCGCGATCCATCAAATGCTTTGACAACTACACCACTGAACTTCATAGGCATTCCTTGGTAAGACAAGCGAGCAAGAGTCGTCTTTGGCATCACATTCAAGGAAGATCCGGTGTCTACCAACACATTGGACAAAGAGTCTGACTGACAGTTCATAGAAATGTGCAAAGCAAGATTGTGATTTTTACCCTCCTCGGGGAGTTCTTCATCACAGAAGCTTAAATTGTTACAAGCTGTTATATTGGCTATTATCCCATCAAAGTGGTCAACAGTCACATCATGATCTACAAAAGCTTGATCTAAGACTCTCATCAGGGCTTCCCTGTGGGCTTCTGAATTCAACAGCAATGAAAGTATTGAGATTTTTGAAGGAGTCTGCATAAGCTGATCCACAATCTTGTATTCACTTCTTTTGATAAGTTTCAAAATTTCATCAAAGTCAGGATTCACATTGGTTCCACTGGATTGACCAACATTAGTGTTTGTATTACTAACAGGAGTTTCCACAGGGTTCCCCACTGGTGTATTCACAGGATTTTGCCCGGATGCAGGAGCAACAGGCTGTTTCGGAGGTAGCGGAGTATACACACGTCCACTTCTTGTTACACGACTTACATCAGCAATGTTTACAACAGATGAGAGAGTAGGCAAAGGAACTTCTTGTCCATCTTTTATCATTGTAGCATTGTAGTTGTATGGAACTGCCTTGTCAGAGTCATAAGGAACAGGTCCAGGTAGACAAATGATCAAAGGAGCAATAGGAATCTTCGGCTTGTTGTAAGTAACTTCCATGCGCTCAGGCATGTTGAAATGAGGAACGATGACGTTAACTGTAGGCATTTCCGAGTTGATATCTGAGACTAAAAGCTCATGCGGATAACATCCTATCATGTTAACTTCATTTTCATCCCTATTTCTGTAGATCTCAATAGTACCATTATCTAGCAAAACTTGGAGATCTCTTCTCACAATCGAACACCCGTGAGGATCCACACAACATATTCTACAGGAACCATATTGATGCTGGCGAAAACTCGGCCCTCGACAAAGAGTGGCGTGCATTTGTACCAAATCTGCTCTTGAGAAGTTGATATTATAGACTCGGTATTGGCCAGGACATCCATATACCATGTTTACCACATGCCCTCCATGATTGGGCAGCGGATTTGCTTGCACATTAGGATTCAAATTTCTGAAAGAGAGGAGATTAGATCTAACCAACCTCTGAACTTCATACTTCAAGGCTATGCAATGCTCAAGATCATGGCCAGGTGCTCCTTGATGATAAGGGCATGAGACCTCAGCTTTGTACCACCATGGGAGTTTCTCAGGTACTGGTGGTGGTGCTTTAGTTTGAACAAGACCTCTTTCAACCAAAGCAGGGTACAATTCTGTGTAGGTCATTGGAATCGGATCGAACTGTGGAGCTCTTTGTACTCGATTCTGATTATTGTTTAACTGCTGAGCCTGTGGTCGAGGCTGTTGTTGTTGAAACTGCGGAGTAAACCCCGGATTTGGCGCTGTATTAACGACTGGCGCAATAGCAGAAACCTGTTGTTGACGACTGACATTTCCTCTTGGCCTCCCTTGGGACACCATGTCAACACTTTGTTCTTTCTTCTTTGGGAAACCACTTCCGAACTTTTTGGTTCCACTCGAAGATCCACCTTCTTTAGTCAAACGTCCTGTTCGGACTCCTTCTTCTAGACGCATACCCATGTTTACCATTTCGGTGAAATCACTTGGAGCACTAGCAATCATGCGTTCATAATAAAATGGACTGAGAGTATTCAAAAAGATCTTTGTCATCTCTTTCTCTTTTAACGGTGGATTAATCTGAGCAGCGGTTTCTCTCCATCGTTGGGCATACTCTTTGAAAACTTCATGATCTTTCTGAGCCATGGATCGAAGCTGATCTCTGTCCGGAGCCATGTCCGAGTTAAACTTGTATTGTCGGACAAAGGCCTCACCTAGGTCATTGAAAGTCCGAATATTGGTGCTATCCAAGCCTGTGTACCACTTCAGTGCGGCACCAGTCAAACTGTCTTGAAAGTAATGGATAAGCAACTGATGATTATCTGCATAAGTAGACATCTTCCTGGCATACATCACAAGATGGCTTTGTGGACAAGAACTACCTTTGTACTTCTCAAAGTCAGGGACCTTGAACTTAGCCGGTATTTGTACACTGGGAACCAAACATAGCTCCTGGGCATTTTTTCCAAACAAATCTTTCCCACGGATAGCCTTAACTTCCAGCTGAATCTTGTTGAACTGCTCTTGGAGATCTTCCACAAGGTTACGCTGATTCGTGCTATCACCCTGATCATGATAAATCTCATTACCGTCATAAGGAACAGTGTGAACCGTAGGGGTCGGAACCGTCATAGTGGGTTGAGAAAGTGCCATAGTGATTTGGGAAAAAGTTACCCCTGAATGTGGAATAAAAGCCGAACCTTGTGCAGCAGGCGCTTCAGTTGTAGCTGTTTGAACCCCAGAGAAATTATGACGGAAACCTGTACCAAAGCTGAAAGGCGGGCCCCAACCTTCTGGCATGGAGAAAGATGGAATACCGAATGCAACTGTAGAAACCGGAGTAGCGACTTCAGATGTTACTGTTGCTTGACTGTTAGGTGGCGGCGGCTGATTCCGTGCGGCCATCAAGGAGTCAACCAGAGTCGTGAGACTTTCCAACTTTTCCTGAAGGGTGGTCACTGTACCACGAAGCTCGATATTCTCTTGTTCAGAGTGTTCCATTACTCTTCTTCTGCTTGAACGAGTATTGTATCTGTGATCTGATTGCGAGCGCGGTCGAGAAACTTTGAGACGCGACAGCTTGACGATCTATTGGAGAAAGATCCAAAAGATGAGACTTTATACAACAGACTCGATATGCAGAATGATGTATGCAAAAAAGAAATTTATGATTTTTCCAAACATTTTAAAGATTATTTCCTTGCAAACATTTGAACACAAACAATTCTTTTATTCATTCATTATTTTTTGTTGTTTTTTTTTATTGCAATAATGGGAAATGTTACAACATTGGAGCGTAGCTCCTTACAAAAGCAAATGATAAATAAAAATCTAAACAAATCCTAAACATCTTCATCAGACGAAGAACCAAATGCATTGTGCAGCTTGAGCTTCATGATTTCTTTCCCATAGTAAGCTTTCAATTCGGCCTTTTCAGCTCTCAGCTTGTCAACAACATTCTTCCAATCATCAGGAGTCGGAGCGTTGCTTGTCGAGCCTTCCAGATTTTTCTTGCTTTCTTTGATGTACCTCTTGATTGCAGCGTCTTTCTGACGAATATTCTCATCTTTACTCATGAGCCATCCATCTTGATAATAGAGAGTTTCTTCGTGATCTTTCACTCTTTTCTTCAACTTTCTATTTTCCACCTCAGTGCTACGAAACTTTTCTTCCCAAGCATCTTTTTCTGTCCTCATTTTAGCTAAAGTGCGTTGGTATTCCTCCATAGCCGGAATGTTGGGTCGTTGAGACACAGCAGGAAACATGGGTTTTTCATAAGCATAAGGCATTTGGAACTCCTTGGCTCTTTTCTTTACCCAGCAGGTGTAGGCGTCCATGGCAATGCAATTTCTTTCCTCACCTTTTTCTTTCCACCGGACATCGTACCAAGCTCTCACCATTCTTGCTTTCAACTTTTTAGGATTATCCCCTTCTCGGTAGAAGTATCCTTCCACTGTGGGACCAACAGGTTTAACTGAATTTGCATACCCGAGTTGTCGTCGGGCCAGGACCGGATTATAGTTAATTCCTCCTTGTGTACCAATGAGGGGTACGTTGGCGAACTCTCCACAACTATCAATGGTTTCTGTACCACAGCGAGCCAAAGTATACCAATGAATATCATTATTAGTAAGAGACATAAGTCTTCGAGGCCAACGCAAACCTTCTCGGTTTTCTGTGAAAATAGGGGACTCAGGTAAGTGTGAAACAATCCATTTGAACAACAAAGGTGCACAACATACAATGATTCCACCGCCTTGGCGATTCCTATGATGGACAGAGAAATACATGTCACCAAGTAAAGTCGGAACAGGATTTCCAATCAGAAAGATCTTTATGGCATTGATATCAACGAAGTTATCGACATTGGGAAACAGAACCAACCCATAGATGAGCAAGGCTAGTACAGCTTCAAAAGCTATCATGCTACCAGTTTCGATGAAATCAAAGGCTTTCTTTATTAGGAAGTGTGAAGTTAAACCCGGGAGGTTTCCTTTGGTAGTCCAATTACTCTCTACTTCAGACTTTTTCATGTGGATACTTGCTGCGATGACGTGTGACTTAGGAATGGCTTCCAAACCATTGAAGGGTATTTTGTCAGACACAGGGATACCCAAAAGATTGGCATATTCTTCCAAGGTCGGTACCAACTGGTAGTCTGGAAAGGTAAAACAACGGTAGATGGGATCATAGAACTGAACCAGAGTTTTGAGAAGTCCTTCATCAACATGAGTGTTCAGGATAGGCAAAAGCTTTCCATAACTTTTCCTAAAATTAGAAGGATCTTGTACAGAAGATGCTAACTCTATCAGTCTTTCTACATCAGGCGTTTTGAAACCGTACTTTTTGGTATACCTTTTTTCCATAACTTAATCCTATAATGTTTGCAAAGAAAATTCTCTAAATATTTTTGGAAAAATCATGTTTTTTTTTTATGGAAAAAGATGGGTTTTTTGCATGGATGTATGAATGCATGGATGCATGGATGCCACATATTCAAACATGGTAAAGCAAACATGGTAACGCAAACAGGGTAACGCGAACATGGTAACGCATACATGGTAACACAAACATGGTAACACAAACATGGTAACGCATAGGTTCAAAGGTCCAAAGTAACGAGCATGAGGTCAGAGAACCAAAAATGGGATAGATCTAGTTAATCACCTGCATGACATGTTCTACTGATACGTCAGAGTCTACATTTTTCTTTCGGATATTACCGGCCTTCCACAATTAAACTCATGAGCCAGTAATATTCTCAAGAAAAACTCGTCTGAGTGTGGTTCTCCGCATGACAACTAATCCAAGTCTTCACCTGAATAGTTTCTGCACCACAACCTAATAAGGCCAGGATGGGTTGGGGTTCTACGGTCTCTCAGCTTCTACAGTTCAATGAAAGTAATAATGTCTTCGCTACGAAACATGCTAAACATATATTACCAACAAGGAACCTCCACTGAGCGGAAGGATTCTCACGTGCGCCTGCACATGACTATACCCTCCACCTAATTTCTTATGTGTACTTAATCCGGGTTAGGATTTGTCCATAATGTATCACTTGTAACATAACCACACAAGTAACAGAACAAGAACCACACATATAACAAAAAAATGAAATGAAAAAATAAAGAAAATAGAAATAACCCTTCCTTTGGAAACAATAAAAAGATGGTCCCCAGTGAAGTCGCCATTTTTCTGTCGCGGGCGAAAAACCGTTTTGTTCCTCTTTTTTGTGGGATGAGACACCTGATGCCTTCTTTGGGCTCGAGTGCTCAAAAAAATGATTTTTCTTTTGTACCGACCAAACTTTTTATTATTTCCAAAGGAGGAAAAGGAAAAAAGCTGCAATAACCTAAAAGTGGGGGGAGAGATCTTTGGGTAAGAGGGTTGGTTATACGAAGGGAAGGTATTAGCACCCAACGTATCTATAGTACTCTATAGGTTTCTTTGCTTTGTTTTTCATTCCATGTTATTGAGAGGTTCTTGTGAAATAGGTGGGACCTAAGGTGTTTGTTTGATTATGCTCGCAAAGATCATCGCGATCCTCTGCATACATATCCCTTAGAGGGAATCAGAGCATCTGTAGCTCGGGGTCTACGGGTGCTAAGGTTTGAATGGTTTTTTTTTGTTTTGTTTTGCTCGCCAAGGATCGACCTTGTGCCTACGTATTCTCAAAGGGATGTTGAGAAAGTCAGAGCAATCGTAGTTCCCACTTATGCTAGTGGAAGCAAAGGAAAATAGACAAATGTCGTCTAAATGCTAGATGTATCTAATCTATATCATCACATACATCTATTTAATTTGGTTTGTTTGTTTAACCAGCCTTGTGGCAAAAACTTTCAATGAAGTCAGCCTTGTGACAAAAAGTTTTGATTAATCAGCCAGCCTCGTGGCAAAAGTTTCAATGAAGTCAGCCTTGTGACAAAAACTTTGATTAATCATCCAGTACGGTGGTAAAACAGTTTGATTGATTAGCCAGCCTTGTGGCAAAAAGAAGTTTGATTGATTAGCCAGCCTTGTGGCAAAAAAGTTTGATTGATTGATTGTTTGTGATGATATATAAGAGATACTCCTAGCATAGAGATGAAAAATGTCTAATCTCCTAGGGTATTTGATTTGGATATTGGGGATGCTTATAAGAAGCCCGTGGGTCCTTGTACGAAGCCCAAGAGGAGGCTATCCGAGGGTCCTTGCATTGTAAGCCCAAGAGGAGGCTATGGGAGGGACAATCCAGGGTCCTTGCATTGTAAGCCCAAGAGGAGGCTATGGGAGGGACAAGTCGTTTGTACAAAGCCCAAGAGGAGGCGTGGTATAGTTGGTTTGAGCTCTTAGAGCGATTTCACCGGGAAACCATACTCTATGTCCTAACCTAAACTAGTGGAGATTCTTTGCACGAAGCCCAATAGGAGGCTATGGGGAACCTAGTGTTGTACTAAGTTGAACAAGCACACATATCACACATATGAACAAACATGAACAAGTATGAACAAACATGAACAGGTATGAACAAATTATATATGACAAGGTGTGTGTATATAATGGAGTTTATGAAGGAAATATACCTGTAAGCATGATCCATTTGTATACACAGGGCTCGGGACTCACACTCGGGGAGAGGTCCACTTGAGTTTATTCACAGCTATGTAAACAGGTATTTACAAAGGGGCTTGGGACTTATACCTACATGGAGGCCCATGGTATATTTTTGGGAAGATTTAAAGAAACCTTCATTTTTGGTTTGTTATTCAAAGTTAAAAATCAAACTGATCGAGATATGTACAAAAGGCGTACAATGAAATACCTAATTTCATGTACTAGAGTGGGTATGTACAAAAGGGCTTGGGACTTATACCTACGTGGAGGCCCATGGTATATTGAAAAGTTTTGAAGTTTCTTTGAAGTTTTGTTGTTTTGAAGATGATTTGAAAATTGTTTGAAAAGATTTTGTTTTGAAGAAGTTTTATTGTTTTGAAAAAAAAACTGTACAAAAGGAAGAGAAATGGGACTTACACTCTCTAATATTCGAGAGGCCCCACTGTTTTGAAAAACAATGAGTTGCATGATTTGAAAGTGAATTGATTACTGTTGTGAAAACAGTTGATTGAGTTTTAGGCTTACCTCGAAAGTGAGAAATTTGGATTTCTGAGTTTGAAATGTTACCGTGATCCTCAAGTGATGTGCTTGGAATAAATTATTTCATGATCATCCTCTGTAGCAAATGGAAGACAGAAAAATAGACAAAGCCAGAAGACGACAAAGAAACAGATCTCGAAACCTTAAATGAATTGTAATTATTCAAGTGATCTGCAATAGTAATCAAAAATCAGAACATGAAAATTCAAATGATTAATTACAAGAAGGTTATATGATGATATCAAATTCAAAAGAAAATAATCTAAGAGAAGATATTTTTGTGTGTTTTTTTTTTAATGGAATTAAGTTAATTAATAAGATAATTAAACAAATAATTATTCAAATAATTAAACTTAACAAGAAAAATAATTCTTTTTTATGTCACAAATTAGATTATACAATTATAAATCTAAATATAAAAAGAAAATATTTTTTTTGGAGTTTTTGATTGGTTGATATTAATTAATAGCAAATATTCACACAATTACTAATTAATTAACAAAATAAATTAATTATGAAGAAAAATAAAATATTTTCATGTCAAAAATTAATTAAATATTTTATCAACCTAAAAGTGAAATTAAAATGATTTTTGGATTTTTGAAAGTATTTTTAATTAATTATGCAAAGAAAAACAAATTAATTAAGAAAATATTAATATATGATCCTGTGTGGTAAAGTTGATGGTCTATGGAGAGCTTGCGTGTTTCTGAACGTTGGATGAGAGTTTAAATGAGATCTGATGGCTGATGGTTGAGAGAGCATCATAGGCGCGTGGACTGAGAAACACCAGAATGGTCAGAATTTCAAATCCAAACGCGCGCAAGGCCTCCAATGAGGAGCTGCCACCTCTTCATCTTCTTCCTCTCTCCGTAGCTAGAACCCTGCAAGTGTAGCTAAAACATTTAGCTACGGATTTTATCCGTAGCCATAGCCCCTGCACATAGCAAAACGTGACACAAGCAATGGAAATTGATTATGAAGACATGGTTGAGCTCGTATGGATCTCACGAACCCAATGGAACCATTAATTTCCTGAAATTTCGCCTAAAACGAAAACCCCTCTTTTGAGCTTCAAGAACCCTAAAATGGCATATCTTGCAAACAACCATTAAAATCCAATTAAAACTCCAGAAATGATCAGAGCATATAGACAACAATAATATGTAATCAAATTAAGTTTAAAGTGCGTGCAAGTATGAATTAGAACTTGGTTTTGTTCTTGACAAACCGTGTGCTATGGGGCTCGATTCTGGGCCCTTCAAGGCTTGGGATTGATTGGAATAGCTTCAGGAACGTTCAAGGATCATGTTGATGCTTTTAAACCTGCTTGAAACCTCTTGAATCATTCTACAGACCTCCACCTGTTTTGGCTCCAAACTGAAAACGGCCATGGTGTTTCTCTACATCCAGAAACGTTCCAGATGTTTGGATCACTTCTAATTGATGTATGGAAGATGTTTGAAGTGATAGTTTGGTAAATACACGAGTAAATCGAGAATTGGAGGTTTAAGGCTCAATTTGTGCACTCATGGAGTTTTTGTGATGAAACTGACTTTTGGATAGTTTTGTGATGGTTTAATGGTTCAAACAACTTCAAAATAATGTTTAGAATATGTTTGGATGACACCAATAGTTAGAACTCTCAAGATTTGAAAGTTGAAGTTCTAACTTCTTTGAAAAAAGGAAAGAACTTGCAAATAGGTAAGAAGTGAGAAAGCAAGCTTTTCAATGCTTTGGTGTCCTCTTGGATGTGATTTCCTTCTCTTATTTATAGGCAAGGAGTACTGAATTGAAGGGCAAACAAGTGGAAAAGTTATGATTGAATTTTGTGGAAAAAGATGGCATGGAATATTTTTTCAATGATTACAAAGCTTAACCATGGTTAAGGAACTCAAGTGCCATAATATTCTCTCCAATCTTATCTTTTATGATAAGAATCTGACTTGCATAATTTCATTTGATCATTTCTTGCATTATTGGTCACATAGTGTAAGAACTTTGTGAGAAAATGGTGAAAATTCAAGCATAAGGACCTCTAATGACAAAATTCAAAACCATAGCTATGCTCCATGTTTTTTCATGCTCTTGATCATTTTGGAAAGCTCATGTTACACACTTCAAAAGCCTAGTTGAAAGTTTCTTCAAGATCTTTAAGGAAGTGGGTGAAAAAGATCCATGAACTTTGAGAAAAATGAGGTTTTAAGTGAAGTTTTCAAAAGATACCAACTTTGAAGCTCCATATCTCTTAAATGATTGATCTTATGGAAAAAAATTATATGTGTCAAAGTTGTTTATTGGATCAAAATCTACAACTTTCATGTTGGAAGTTTTTTTCAGTTTGTAGGTGAAATTTGGAGAAATTCCCTTTCAAAGTTTGGAAAAAAACCATGAAAAACACTTAGAAATTTTTCTAAGTATGAAAAGTCAAACTTTTGACTTTTTGATTCTTGATTGATTTTCTTGATTTTTCTTGATCAAATGACTTCATATATCATATATTGATGATTCAAAACTTCAAAAGTCATGGTTGACCAAAATTCCCCAAAAGTCAATGGTGATCCTGTACAGTTGACTTTTTCAGACGAATCGCGTTTCTGGAGATTTCAAATGAAACAGGCTATCCTCACCATATGAATGGTATTAATGGATCATATTGAGGCATTAGAGGATTTTGAGCCATGGTTTGAGTTGTGGCACCATGTCCTGATTAAAAAAGTCAGTTATTCAGTGAATTAGGTCAAAAACCCTAATTGTCGACCAGATGAAATTGATGACTGTGGATCTTGAATTGAGATGTAATTTCCATTGGATATTGTCATAGGGATTATTTAAAGATGATTGAAACATTTGATTGACCCCCTGGGGGTTTTTAGGGTTTCCCAAATGTGATCCCTGATTTTGGTCCCTGATAGTTCAAAAACCCTGATCTGAGGATTTGAAATTTCACTGTTGATCAATCTTTGTGTAGGAGATGTCTTGAGCCAATGGATTAGGTCAAAATGATGCACTTGGGGTCTTGAGGTCATGTCCCAAGCCATTAGGTCAATCTCTGAGCAAAAGTCAGGAGTATGCTATCTTTAGTCAAAACCCTAATTCAGTCGATTCAAAGCTGTTGAGCTTGTTGAAATGAATCTCTGAGGACCAAATGTTGATTATTGATGAAGATGATTCATTTGAAATGAAGGGAGAACAAAACCCTAATTGATTGTTTCTTGCACTGATGAGTGATCTCTTGATTAAACCCTGCTGAGCACAAGTAACAAACACAAGCTATGCAATTTGTTAGAGATGCAAATGATGCATATGCAATGATATGAGGTGGTATCTTAGGTCAAAAATTGGGGTATGACAGATACATGATCGGATCAATTAGACATACGTCTTCTGTCCGTCATGGCCACTCTATTCCTAGTTCCTAAGGTATCACTCATGGCCTGGGTATTGGGCCTTTTACCTCATAGAATCATCCCACCCAACCTGCAAACAGAGGAAATATGTGGCCCCCACGGGGACCCATAATATAGTCCAGATGCATGCGGAAAGTAAACATGATATGCAAGCAAGAAATAAACATGATAGGCAAGCATATATACAAAATGAAAACATATAAGCAAACAAATAAACACCCAATAAAAGAAACAAACAAAGGCTAGGATCGACTCACTAAGAATGGACCAGCACAGGTCTATCAACATCCCCAACAGAGTCGCCAGCTGTCGCACGCTCGCGAAAAATGAACAGAGTCGCCACCAATATATTTATCCCATAAGGGAAAGGAATACCAGGAAACCTAACAAAGGAAGGAACAAGGTCTTGCGACCAGAGAATCAAGGTACGGGAGTCGGTTACGCGAGGGGAAGGTATTAGCACCCCTCGCGCCCATCGTACTCGATGGTATCCACCTATGTCTGTTTCTATCTAAAGGGTGTCTAACTATGTCTATGTCTAAATGCGAATGAATGCAAAATGTAGGGAAAATAAAGAATTGTACTCGCACGGGCCCTACCCCGCTGCCTACGTATCCTTTTCAGGAATCAGAGTTACCGTAGCTCGGCTAAAGATTTTCTGTTTGTTTTTGTGTTTTTTAGTTGGGCGGAGTTAACGCTCGCGCTCTTGCATAAGGGATCACCTAGGATGCAATAGAGCGGAGATAACATGCCCTTAGAAAGAAGAAAAAGAGAGATTGGTTTGTGTCTTTTAGGGTAATTCCATGATGACGAGAACCCACTACAAGGTCTCGCATCACCTCCTTACTTTGTTTTAAATCCGACCATTTATTAGTGTTTTAAGTGTTTTTGGTTGGTGTTTTTTAAGGGAATTTTGTTTGTGACTTAGATCATACCAAAAAGAGTTTTTGTTTTTTGAGTATTTAGAGAATGCACATCGAGGCCTACGCCACAATCGTTTCTCTAAATAGCGGTTAAGAAATACATCGAGGCCTCACACCTCAATCATTTCTTTTTCGCTAAGTAAAAGAGATACAAAAAGAAGTTTTTTATGAATATTTAGAGAATGCACATCGAGGCCTACGCCACAATCGTTTCTCTAAATAACGGTTAAGAAATACACCGAGGCCTCACGCCTCAATCATTTCTTCTCCGTTAAGTAGAAAAGAACATACATTGGGGCCTACGCCCCAATCATTTCTTTCCTACTATGAAATGTAGTAACGGTATGATCTTCATCGATATTTATTAAGTATTTTAAAAGTTGAAAAGAAAAAGAGATGAGAAAGGGAACTAAACCTATTTTCTATCTAATGTTGTTCTAATCTAAGTCTAATAATCAATATGTTGCATAAAAGCACTAAAAAATAATAGACAAAATCTACACGGTTCATCAAGGAACATATAAAGCAAACAAAAGGGATTCAATTAAAATTCTATCCAAAATTATTTACAAAAATGAATCAAAGCAAAAAATACAAGTATATTGTCAAAGAAATGATTTGTTAAAGGTATCGAAAACAATTAAAAAATCAACAAAAATCAAGACAATTATTTACATACCTTAAAATGCCTAAAACCATTTTTATACATTTTTTATGTGATTTAAGAAGAAATATGAGTTGAAAAATAAGATAAAAGCCAAACAAGATTAACATGAAAACCAAGCTGCCAGGGGGGGTGCATCAGTAATTTGGAGATGAACTAAAATTAATTACAAGCAAAGTTGGGCCTGATTCAGGGGGTGGTAAGAGCAAAGCGCTCAGGGCCCAAATACAACTGGCTGCGTTGGCGTTAGTGATTCAGGGGTGTGACTCAGAAAAAAAAAAGGCAAGGCCCATAGCGCGTGGCCCAACGCTCACTCTCCTTCCCATTTTATTCCACTATTATTATTGTATCAGCATTTATCTCATTGCATGTGATTATTATGTGATTAAACGTAACATGAAAAAGAGTGAACATTATGTCAATTGGGTCTGGTTACTTAACTCACTACATGACAAAAACAGATGCCTAAGCCAATCACAACGTTCCACTTCATCACCCAATCATATGAATAAGACAAGACTAGCAATTAGATGGGAGGAGGACTAATGTCGTCTTGCCACGTGAGCACCTGGGGGCAGAAACGAGCTAAACACACACAGACGCCGGAGGAGCACCTCCGGTCGTCGTCTCCGATCACCACACGGCGGAGATATACAAATTTTTTCAGAAATGATAAAAGCTCACACCTTTCTACTCGTCTTCGCATGCTGAATCCAAATGTGACACTAGTTTTCCCTAATTCTTCTCCTATTTCTGAAACCGAAGGTGTTTTCAAAACCCTAACCTTATGAACCTCCATTCAAACGTGAGATCTAAACGTCAACGTTATCCTCAGCCTACGTAGAACTTAATCACGCGATTCAAACACGTAAACACTGAATAACTCACACGAATTGAACCACATTCAAAAGACAAATATTTCAAACGATGGCATAACACCGTGAACAAATCTTACGTGCATACAGTATATTCATCCTTCGCTAACATGCCAAGAGACTCGAAACACTTACCTGTTCAGATTCTTGATCCCATTTTGAGGAATAAACTCAAGGTTTTGATGCGACGGGGACCTGTTCCAAGCTGGGATGAAGTTGTGGTGCTGATGAAGATGATAATATGAGCAGCGTATTGAAGCAGCTGGAAGTTCTTGATGATGATTGAGAGAGTTATTGAAGTTGATGATGATGATGATTGAAACGGTTATGGAGGTGATGATTTTATGGAGATTGACGAAGGTTGAGAAGCTTGAATGGTGAAGGTGATGAAGATGAGGAAGATGGTGGTTATGGCAATCGAAAACGGTTAGAGGTTGTTGAAGATTCTGTTATGATGGTTGTTAGAATGAGAGATGAGAGGAGGAGAAGAGAGTTTGAAACTGAAAAAGTGAAAATGAAGTGTGTTCGTTGTTTTGTGAAGGATCTTGGGTTATATAGTGTGTATGCATGAGTGTTTATGGTATGGATGAGTGTAGTGTAGTGTAGTGAATGCTTTCCTCAACTTAAGGTGTAAACATGTGTAGTTATCGAAGCATTTCACGTGCCTTTCTTGCTTCAGTATTGTGCATGGTTTGTAATGACATTCCTCATCATATGTTGGCTGCAGAGTTTTTTTGTTCTTGCCTAGCATTCGCAAACTGCCCATGGTGCTTACTTTAAGCCCATATATCTTTAGCTATGATTCTCCAATTAATTCAAATTTGTGCTCAAAATGAAGAGGGTATAAGGTAGACTAAAATTCATGTTGGAACTCTTTTGAAACGAAGCCTGGAAACATGAGAAAATCGCTCACAAACATGGTGACACACAATAGGTTTGGGGCACGCATGTGACTTATCCTGACTTCCCATTTGTAGCCAATATGTGACTTAGTTAAAGCACAACTTTAGGGCTTTGTATCTTATTGATCATGCCACCAAAACTAATGTACATTAGCTTGTTGGATAGAGAGCATAGCAAGGAAGAGTTTGGCACCAATATTGATTTCAATGGAAATTTGAAGACCTATAAAATTGGCTTCAAAGTCAACACACCATGTGTTTGATCAAATGCATGCGTGTGACTTGGGATTCTGACTCAGCTTTGTGCTACGAGACGTTTTGTGTCATCACCACTTTGAGGCCTTGTAATTTGTTCCACACTCATTCAAATGAATTTATTCTTGCTTCAATAAGTAGAGGACATGGAAAAGAGTGGATACATACCAAGTTTTCATTTTTAGGGTTCTTGAATTGCTCTAGAATTGGTTTCATTATGGCACACCACATGTTCGATGAATTGCTTCACGCGTGCCCAGCAATCTGCCCAGCCTCATGACTTGATTCAAATGAAAATCTCCCACTTCAAACATTAATAACTCTTCAACCATGATTCAGATGAAAAAGTGTCCAACTACAAAGTTGTTCTCCTCCATGAGAGGAACAACTTTGATGTTGGAAATTTCTCCAAAAAATGCCATTAGCCACGTGTAGATTGGTGATGAAGTGAGCTGTTCATCAAGCTTTTAAAGGCCAAAATTTTCTAAGTATGAAAACTTTCCATTTTTGATTTTTTTCTATTTGTGCAACTTTTGTCAAACTCCCGATTTTATCCGTTCTTTGACTTTTCTCGATCGATTTTCCACCAAAAGTCAATATTTGAATAATCCTTCTGATTTTGACCCAAAAGTCAACTGTTCTAATTTTTCCGACTATTGATGAAATTCCCGATTAAATCTCTTCCAGTCAAACAAACACATCCACATAGTCAGTATGAGAGCTTCTCATTCATAGAATCCACTCCTGATTAAATGTTGACCAGAAAGTCAACTGGTTGACTTTGGTCAAAGAAACCCTGATTAAGAGGATCAGATGGATCACGAGCTTGTACACTCCCGTCAATGCATCGAGTTGAGAATGGGAAAACCCTAATCCAAGAAGTCTTCAATGAACATAGAGCCACATGATTACACCTCAGATCCACGCATTTGGTAGGAAACCCTCTGCCAAGAAAGCTTTTTCTTGCTAGTCTTTTGAGTAGTACCAATGATATGAATGCATGGATATGGATTATGACCTAAGTGATGTATGTACATGAATGCAGAGCCTAAGCCAGATAAAATTTAAAGGGTAGGACAAATTTGGGGTATGACAAAGATAGGTCAGGGAGCTCAAGAATTCCAGAGTGAGCTTCCGGTAAGTGCTAAACTTGCGGAACAGGTGAGAACCAGTCCAACCAATTTGGTTAACCAGGTGCAGGACGCTTTCTTCGATACCAAGTTTCACCATAGTTGGTTGGTGAGGATAGCAAGTCAAATCCATGTGTCTTTCAGCCAGCTTATTAAATCTTGCTTCTTGTCCTCTACCACGGAACACAACTTCCATATTATCAACTTCTTGCATCGTAGTTAGTAGTTAAAGGAAAAACCTAGAAGTTGAAAATATTAAGATTAAGTTAGAACTAGGCTAGTGTTTATTTTAAAAATAAAATTAAATAAAATAAAGTAAATGAAATAAAATTAAGTAACAAGTTATAATAATAATTATACTTATAAAAAGGAAATATTTTCTCGAATTAAGATAACAGTTATAATTATAATAATTATTATAAAATGTAGGAAAAATGGAAAAATAAATTAAAATGAAAATAATTAAAAACGGAATATCTAAATGAAAATAAAAAGTTAAGAATAAAAAATAAAAATAAAAAATAAAATAAAAGAATAAAATAAAAGAGTAAATAAATGTGGGTTGTCTCCCACCAAGCGCTTTGTTTTATGTCGTAAGCTCGACGATTTTAAAAATAGAAAACTATTTTTTCGAAAGAGCGGGCAGTTCGTCAAGTTTAAAAACTTCGATGTTTTCATCGTGTTCGAGATGATGGTAATACTTAAGACGTTGCCCATTTACGACAAAAGGCTTGACGGTTTCTCCTTTGATTTCTATCGCTCCACTCGGAAATATGTTAGTTATTTCGAAAGGGCCAGACCATCTAGATCGTAACTTACCAGAAAATAATTTTAGTCTAGAATTAAATAAAAGTACTTTATCGCCTATGCTAAATTTTTTCCTAGATATACGCTTGTCGTGCCATTTTTTCGTTCTCTCTTTATAGATTTTGGCGTTTTCGTAAGCGTCTTGTCGGAGTTCTTCTAATTCGTTTATGTCTAGAAGTCGTTTCTCACCAGCGGCAGTGTAGTTTAGGTTTAAGTTCTTAATGGCCCAATAGGCTTTATGTTCTAACTCTACCGGTAGGTGGCATGATTTTCCATAAACGAGTTTGAATGGGGTAGTTCCTATTGGAGTTTTGAAAGCTGTTCTATAAGCCCATAAAGCTTCATTTAGCTTGGTTGACCAATCTTTTCTAGATATAGCAACAGTTTTCTCCAATATTTGTTTTATTTCGCGGTTAGATACTTCTACTTGTCCGCTTGTTTGTGGGTGGTATGGTGTGGCTATTCGATGATTCACTCCATATTTTCGAAGGAGTTTCTCAAGTATTCTTGAAATGAAATGGGAACCACCATCGCTAATTACCAATCTTGGCACACCGAACCTAGGAAAGATGACGTTTTTGAAAAGTTTGATAACTACTCGGGTATCGTTTGTAGGAGAAGCAATAGCTTCTATCCATTTTGAAACGTAATCGACAGCTACGAGTATATATTGATTTCCAAACGATGACGGAAACGGTCCCATGAAGTCTATTCCCCAGACGTCAAATATTTCTACTTCCAGAATGCCTTTTTGAGGCATTTCATCACGTCTCGAAATGTTTCCGGTTCGTTGGCATCTATCACAGCTTAGTACAGCAAAATAAACGTCTTTCCACAGGTTGGGCCAGAAGAGTCCTGATTGAAGGATTTTGGCGCAGGTTCTAGATGTGCTATGGTGTCCTCCACACGGTGCAGAATGACAGTGTGTTATTATGCTTCTTATCTCTTCCTCAAGTACACAACGTCTAAAGATTCCATCGGGGCCTCTTTTGAACAGGAGTGGGTCGTCCCAATAGTAATGTTTTAGGTCATGGAAGAATTTCTTCTTCTGTTGGTAACTTAGATCAAGAGGAAGCACACCAGCAGCTAGGTAGTTTACGAAATCTGCATACCAAGGTGTGTCAGATCGGGCTAAAGCTATTTCTGCTAATTTGTCGGTTTCAGAGTTTGGACGGTATGGTTCGAATTCATTTGCTTCTAATTGGGCGATGAGTCTTTCATAAGGGAAATCATCGTCAATTGGTACTTGTTCGGGTTTTAGATTTTCCAATCGAGAGAGGTGATCTGCTACGACATTTTCAGTGCCCTTTTTATCTTTAATTTCCAGGTCGAACTCTTGTAGTAACAAGATCCATCTCAAAAGTCTTGGTTTGGCGTCCTTTTTGGTTAGGAGGTACCTAATGGCGGCGTGGTCAGTGTATATGATTATTTTGGCTCCTACCAGGTAAGAACGGAACTTGTCTAATGCAAATACGACAGCTAATAATTCTTTTTCTGTCGTGGCATAATTCATCTGAGCTTCGTCTAGGGTTCTACTCGCATAGTATATGACATGTAGTTTCTTATCCTTTCTTTGCCCTAGAACGGCTCCTACAGCATAATCACTCGCGTCACACATTATTTCAAAAGGTTCATTCCAGTCGGGAGGTTGCATAATTGGCGCAGAGATTAATGCTCGTTTAAGCGTTTGAAATGCTTCAGTGCATTTATCGGTGAAAATAAATTCGGCGTCTTTCATAAGTAATTCGGTTAACGGTTTGGTTATTTTAGAGAAATCCTTAATGAAGCGTCGGTAAAAACCAGCGTGTCCTAGAAAACTTCTTATTTCTCTAACGGTTTTGGGAGGTTGAAGGTTTTCGATAATTTCAATTTTTGCTTTATCAACTTCGATTCCTCTATCAGATACGATGTGTCCAAGTACAATTCCTTGTCGAACCATGAAATGGCATTTTTCCCAATTAAGGACTAGGTTTACGCTTACGCATCGTTTAAGTACCATTTCAAGGTTTTCTAAACATGTTTCAAAACTTCCTCCACAGACAGAGAAGTCGTCCATAAAGACCTCCATTATTCCATCTAGGAAGTCGGCAAATATTGCCATCATACATCTTTGGAAGGTCGCGGGTGCATTGCATAGTCCAAAAGGCATTCGTCTATAGGCGAATGTACCATAAGGACAGGTAAATGTGGTCTTCTCTTGGTCGTCAGGGTGAATAGGAATTTGGAAAAATCCGGAGTATCCATCCAGATAACAGAAATGCGAGTGTTTAGCTAGGCGTTCGAGCATTTGATCTATGAAAGGTAAAGGGAAATGGTCTTTTCGGGTAGCTTTGTTTAGCTTCCTATAGTCAATGCACATTCTCCATCCAGTTTGGGTACGTTGTGCTACAGATTCTCCTTTAGCGTTTGTGATTACAGTAACTCCTCCTTTCTTTGGTACGACGTGAACAGGACTAACCCATTTACTGTCGGATATAGGATATATTATTCCGGCTTCTAGCAGTTTTTGGATTTCCTTTTTAACCACATCGCTCATAATAGGATTTATCCGCCTTTGATGTTCTCTAGAGGTTTTACTATCGTCTTCGAGCATAATGCGGTGCATACACAGAGAAGGGCTTATACCTTTCAGATCTGATATGTTATATCCTAAAGCGGTCGGGTATTTTCTTAGGACATTAAGTAATTTTTCAGTCTCGGTTCGTCCTAAGTTGGCGTTCACTATAACTGGTCGGTTTAGTTCTTCGTCTAAAAATTCGTATCTAAGATCGGTAGGAAGTGTTTTCAGCTCTATAGCAGGTTTCTTCGGTCCAGGTATAGGATCGGGAGTTAAAGCTAAGCATTCACTCAGGTGGTTATCTTGATATTCCTCACGCCAGTTGTCATCTTCAAGAATTGGCGGCATAGGAATTCTTAGGATCTCAGTTTCCTTATTTGGTTCGGATTTTATTTCTTTGACACACTCGTCGATTATGTCAGCAGAACAGCATGTGTCAATTATAGAAGGTGCTTTTAGGAATTGGGAAAGGATAAATTCTATTTTCTCTTCTCCTACTTCGAAAGTAAGCTTTCCTCGCTTGACATCTATAATTGCACCAGCGGTTGCTAAAAATGGTCTTCCTAATATGATCGGGATGTTAGAATCTTCTTGGATATCCATTATGATGAAGTCAGTTGGGATGTAGAATTGACCTACACGAACAGGGATATTTTCTAACATTCCTACAGGGTATTTGACTGAACGGTCAGCTAGTTGAAGAGACATTCTCGTTGCTTTAAGCTCACCTAGATTGAGTTTCTTACAGGTCGAAAGAGGCATCAAACTAACACTGGCTCCTAAATCGCACAAGGCTTTCTCTATGATGGTTTTTCCTATTACGCATGGTATAGAGAAACTACCAGGGTCTTTCAGTTTTGGAGGCATGTTATTTTGGATGATAGCGCTACATTCAGCGGTAAGTGTTATAGTTTCGTTATCCTCGAGTTTCTTTTTGTTTGATAAGATTTCTTTTAAGAACTTAGCGTACGAAGGCATCTCAGTTATGGCTTCTGTGAATGGTATGGTTATGTTTAATTGCTTCAGAAGTTCTACAAATCTTTTAAATTGCGCTTCGGTTTTTGATTTAGCTAAGCTCTGAGGGTAAGGAATTGGTGGCTTATAAGGTGGTGGTGGAACGTAAGGTTTCTCTTTTTCAGGTTCCACTTCGTTATTGTTCTCATCAGTCTTAGCAGTTTGTTCGTCAGTTGTTTTCTTTTGGGTTTCCTTTGGCTCTTGTTGTGACATGGGTGCGTTTTGAGTTCTAGGATCAATAGGTCCATCGTAATTCGTTCCACTTCGTAGTGTTATCGCGTTCGCATGTCCTTTAGGATTGGGTTGAGGTTGAGCAGGAAACGTGCCAGCGGGGGCAGCAGTAGGTGCTTGTTGTTGAGCTACTTGTGAGATTTGAGTTTCTAACATTTTGTTATGAGTAGCTAAGGCATCTACTTTGTTCGATAGTTGTTTTAGTTGCTCGCTATTGTGGATGTTTTGATTTAGGAAGTCCTTATTGGTTTGTTGTTGGGAAGCTATGAAGTTCTCCATCATGATTTCTAGATTTGACTTCCTAGGGGTGTTTTGAGCAGCTACAGGCGCTTTTTGGTAGCTAGGTGGTACAGCAGGTGCTTGTCCAGGTGCGTACAACGCATTGTTGTTTTTATAAGAAACGTTCGGGTGGTTTTTCCATCCAGGGTTGTACGTGTTAGAATAAGGGTTTCCTTGAGCATAGTTTACTTGATCAGATGGGATTCCAGTCAAGAGTTGACATTCGGCAACTGCATGTCCAGTCAATCCACAAATCTCGCAGTTAGGTGTTACAGCAGCAGCGATGGCTGAAGGAGTGATGGTTAAGTTCTCGATCTTTTGAGTTAAAGCGTCTACTTTAGCGTTAACGCGGTCTATACCACTTATTTCGTACATTCCTCCTTTGGTTTGGGCTTTCTCTAGAGCGACTCGTTCTCCACCCCATTGGTAATGGTTTTGTGCCATGTTCTCTATGAGTTTGTATGCTTCATCGTGGGGTTTGTCCATTAATGCTCCGCCAGCAGCGGCATCTATAGTCATTTTGGTGTTATATAAGAGACCACCATAGAAAGTATGGATGATCAGCCATGGTTCGAGTCCATGATGAGGGCATATTCTAAGCATGTCCTTGTAACGTTCCCAAGCTTCGAAGAGTGATTCGTTATCTTTCTGGGTAAATCTGTTGATTTGACCTCTAAGCATAGCAGTTTTGCTAGGCGGAAAGTATCTCGCTAAGAATACTCTCTTCAATTCGTCCCACGTAGTTATGGAATTGGAAGGCAGGGATTGAAGCCACGCTCTAGCTCTATCTCTCAAGGAGAAAGGAAAGAGACGTAATCGAATAGCTTCGGAACTAACGTTGTTGGCTTTGATAGTGTCGGCATATTGCACAAACACGGATAAATGGAGATTGGGGTCGTCTACAGGGCTTCCAGAGAATTGATTCTGTTGAACAGCTTGGACCAGCGAAGGTTTGAGTTCGAAATTGTTTGCCTCAATCGCAGGTGGTGCGATACTTGAATGCGGTTCAGCGCGCGAAGGAGCGGCATAGTCTCTAAGAGGACGAATAGCAGCCATCTCTAACTTCGGGATAATTTGATTGATTTGATCAGTAAAAATCAATTCCTGATTAATCGGAATTGGTGCTACTTCGGGAAGATTGCGAGCTCGACGTTTGACGTTAATGAAACGTTCGATCTCGTTAATTCGTTGTATTAAATCTCCTCCTTGTGAACGAGTATTTTGCATACAATCGTTCAGAAAGAAAGGGAAGAATTGTCCTAGTCTCTACGGTGTAACAGTGAGTTACGATATCGACTTAAATAGTCCCCGGCAACGGCGCCAAAGACTTGATCGCGACTTTACGTGTCTATAAATCTGATAACTGCAAGTGCACAGTCGTGTCGTGTAGTTTTAAAAGATATCGAATCCACAGGGACTATGAATCGATCTACCGTTATCTAAGGTTACTATGTAAAGCTAGGGCTACTAATATTTCGATTGTTCCTAAGGGAAAGTGATTATGAGAAATGAATAATATAATAAAAGACAGATATCAGTATGTATTTCGTTTAACTTAAGGTGATCCGAAGGTCCATTGGCTTTTGCATAATTTAATTAAAAATCTTTACTAATTCAATTGATTAAAAATCCTCGTCTCAAACTTTCGCTCTGTTGATTTAGATTACTGTCCTAATCCTAATGTACGCTTTCGCCATCCCATTAGATTTTAGAAAAGCTTTTTGGAAACAACGTAATTAATAAAATGCCCGTTTTATGAAGTTGTTATCTATTTAAATCTCCTAATCTCAAACTTTCGCTCTGTTGACTCGGAACATGCTAATATCCCTAACGTACGCTTTCGCCATCCCGTTCGGGTGTAAAAACAATTTTTGAAAATAAATAACTTCTAATTAGTTTTAATACGCTTTCGCAATCCTTAAAACTAATGTCCTATGTCTACTATCCAGTTAAAGATCTCAAACTTTCGCTCTATTGATTTTAACCTTTGACCGTCTTAACCCCTCAAACTTTCGCTCTATTGGTTTTAAGACTTACTAATTAAATTAGACACACAGACCAAAAACAAGTGATAGTTAATAAAACATAATTAAGCCAATTTATTTCGGATCCCTACGGTTAACTTACTTTACATACCGATATCTTAATAATTTAGCCAGACATATTAATATGGTTAAATATGCATAAATCGGTTCGGTTCATAATAATAGGCATAGTAAATGGCATACAATATATCATGCAAATAAATATAAATAAAGGTGGTAAAATAAAAACCTGAATTAAATAAATGATAATTGGATCTTCAAGTACTGAACTTCCACCACAGGTTGGCTGGATCGTTCTTGGAATGGCAGTAAATAAAACAAGGAAATAAAAGCGATAAATCTAACGTAAGGCTAGATCTATAAAAAGTTCACAACAATTTCCAGTGTAGAAATCGTTGTGAGAAAATAAGTGTTTGAATGAAAGCAGAATAAAGAAATACGGTTCGCGGTACAATTTCGGCAGCACTTCGTTGGCAGGAAATCGGACTCTTTGGAAGTGAGATAACAGGTCCTATTTATAGGAGAGGTTTTGCTGTGACGTTGCGTGAAAAGTGGGGATTTTGCAGACTGGGTGTGGAGACGTGCGTCTCCGTTTCTTCAGGAAGCAGCCTTGACTGACTTGAGACGTGCGTCTCAAGTGGAGAAGATGTAGGAAGGCTTGGAGACGTGCGTCTACTTTTGGTGACGTGGCCTTTGGAACGTTGGAGACGTGCGTCTCCACTAGCTTGTGTGGTTTGGGCCACGCACATTTGATCTTTCATTGGGCTGGTTCGTCTCCTTTGGGCCTTTGGGTCCTAATTGCACCCCTCTTTCACTTCAGCACTCCTTTTTCATCTTTTAGGCATAAATATTGGTCAATTAAGCTCCATTTTCTTTCCTTTTCGCAAATAGTCGTAATTAGAGTGTAAAACCTGAAACAAAGCAAATACTCGCGTAATATCATAATAAATTAACATAATAAACGGAAAATGCTATAAATATCTACGGATTTTAAGCTAAATATACGATATAAAATCGTGTTATCAAATATAGCACACAAAAATCTTCCAAAATACCAATGTATGCAAGTTTAACTAACTTCCTGACATTAATGTAGTATAGGACATGAAACTCATCATAAATACCAAAGTTTGCAAGTTTAACGAATATGGTGACTTTTATGACCAAATTTTGCAAGTTGAACGAACTTCGTGACTTTTACGTAGTATAGCACACGAAAATCTTAATAAATACCAAAGTATGTAAGTTTAAGGAATTTCGTGACTTTTATGTAGTGTAGCACATGAAAATTTTTGAAAAGACAAAATTTTGTAAATTTAAATAACTTTGTGATTTTTACATAGTATAACAAACGAAAAACTTCCAATGTATGGAAGTTTAACGAATTTTATGTATGTTTTGTAGCATAGCACACGAAAATCTTCCCAAATACCAAATTTTGCAAGTTTAACGAACTTCGTGACTTTTATGTAGTATAGCCCACGAAAATCTTTAAAAGGACTAAATTTTGCAAGTTGAGCGAACTTCGTGACTTTTATGTAGTATGTAACACCCCATATTTTCCATTATTTAATTTAATTAAATTTTAAATTATTTAATTGGATTAATTGGCATTTTTGGTAAATTATTGAAGAATATTGTAGAAATAAACAATTGGGCTTAGTGTAGTGGTTAGAAAAAGGGAGGTGTTAACTATGTAAGCCTTATTGAGATATTTCTATTTTTCATAAAATAAGGGAAATTGGAAAAGAGGAAGTTAGAAGCAAAAGAGCAAGTCTGAGAAAAAGAGAAGATACGTGAAAAGGAGAAGAAGAGGAAGAAGAGGACCTTCGAAGTTTCGACTCAAGAGGTAAGGGGGGACTCTTTGGGTTAGTGATTATTATATAATCAGGGGTAGTGAACTGATTAGGATTGTTGTTTGGTTCGATTGCATGTTTTGGTTTTTGGGGTTTTGGGGAATTTAGGTTGTTTATGTTGATTTGATCCAATTGATGAATTTGATGAATGGTTTGGTGTTAGATGACTTCTAAAACGTGTTATAATTGTATTATAATATGCTATCTGATGAGTTTTTGGTATGAGACTGTTTTGGTACGATTTGGATGAGATTGGGAGAAAAATTATGTTAAAATCGCAGAAAAATTATGCATCTGCGAAGAATGCGTCTACCTAAGCGTCAGATGCGCCGACCTAAGTATCAGTTTGCGTCGACCTGGGTGACAGCATGCGTCGACCTATAGGGTCAGCATGCGCATACCCGAGGGGGACAGAAAATTCAATGCGTCGACCTGAAGGGGGTTTGTGTCGACCCATAGCTTCCAATTTTTGACAAATTTTCTGAGGGGCCTAACTTTCAAACTGTACATCCGTTTTGAGCGCCCTTTTGAGTGTTGCGAAGCTAATTTAAAGCTTTATGTGATAAGTTGATGAAATGGGCAGTGGCCCTAGTTTATTTTAAATGTTGATTTAATTTAATTAATGGACTATATCATTGTGTACATATATGTGTGAATGTAACAATGTGTTGTTGTTGTGGTGGTGTAGCCACTTGAATTTCATTTTGATTTGGGTGTTGTTTTGACATGATTATATGTGATATGACTGAATGATTGTTAATACATGTGCATGCTTATTGGTGATGAAATGGTGAGTTGTAATGAGACGATGCGAAGCATCGGATCGGTGATGTTATAAGTATGACATATGTGTACATTCATTCATATGCATTTTGGTGATGGATCCCGATGATGTTGTGGATCAGATGGTGGGCATAATTACCATTGTGCGGAATTTGTGTCGGTTGGACTGTATCTAGATGATGAAAGATCAGTTGGATGGGTTTAGCCCATGTATGGTACCACATGCATAGTGTCGGTCATTCATGTGCATGATAATATGGTATGATCAAATGACCGTGTATTGTACTTGGTGATGTATTTGATTTTGGTGTGTGATCACTTGTTATAAAATCTGAATACATGTTGTGATTGGGTGAATGATAATGCTATGATGTCTTGTTACTTATGACTGTATAATACTTATTAATTTCGAATGAGACTCACCCTTACATGTTGATATTTTCAGATTAAGGAGTAGCGACATCTTGATTTGGTGAGGATAGCTCATAGTCTAGTCCGTAGTCCGTGTTGAGTCATGCTCTGATTTGTAACACTGGGGAACGATACCGTTGAATGAAATTCCGCTGTGTTGATGATGTATTTTGATAATTTTGTGAATCGTTCCTAATAAAGCATGACGAACGACTTATGGTTTTCATTATTTTTATTAATTGTGGCACCCTTGTTTTATGTTTACTCTGATTTTTATTTTAATTGCCGCGGGGGTTTAGAAGGGTGTTACATAGTATATAGTACACGTAAATCTTCAAAAAGACCAAATTTTGCAAGTTTAACGAACTTCACGGCTTTTATCTAGTGTAGCACACGAAAATCTTCACAAATACAAAAGTTTGTAAGTTTAACGTATTTCGTGACTATTATGGAGTATAGCTCACGAAAATCTTCGAAAATTCCAAACTTTACAAGTTTAACGAACTTCTTGACTTTTATGTAGTATAACACACGAAAATCTTCAAAAAAACCAAACTTGCAAGTTTAACGAACTTTGTGACTATTATGTAGTATAGAAAACGAAAATATTCCAAAATACCAATGTATGCAAGTTTAACGAACTTCGTGACTTGTATGTAGTATAGCACACGAAAATGTTCATAAATTCCAAAGTTTGTCGGTTTATCGATTATCATGACTTTTATGTAGCAAAGCACACGAAAATCTTCAAAAAGACTAAATTTTTTTAGTTTAAATAAATTCTTAACTTTTATGTAGTATAACACATGGAAAACTACCAAAATACCAATGTATTCAAGTATAACAAACTTCGTGACTATTATGTAGTATAGCACACGTAAATCTTCCTAAATACCAAACTTTACAAGTTTAACAAACTGTGTGACTCTTACGTAGTATACCACACAATAACCTTCAAAAGGACCAAATTTTGCAAGTTTAACGAACTTCGTGACTTTCATGTAGTATATAGCTTACGAAAATCTTCAAAAATACCAAACTTTGCAAGTTTAACGAACTTCGTTACTTTTATGAAGTTATAGCACACTAAAGCTTTCAAAAGGACCAAATTTGCAAGTTTAACGAACTTCTTGACTTTGATGTAGTATATCAGACGAAAAACTTTCAAAATTCCAAACTTTGCAAGTTTAACAAACTTCGTGACATTTATGTAGTATAGCACATGAAACTCTTCATAAATACCAAAGTTTGCAAGTTTAATGAATTTCGTAACTTTTATGAAATATTATAGCATAAGAAATTTTTCAAAAAGACCAAATTTGGCAAGTTTAACGAACTTCGTGATTTTTATGTAGTATATAGCACACAAAAGTCTTAACAAATACCATAGTTTACAAGTTTAATGAATTTCTTGACTTTTAAGTAGTATAGCACTTGCAAATCTTCAAAATGACCAAATTTTGTAAGTGTAAATAACTTTGTGACTTTTATGCAGTATAACACACAAAAAACTTCCAAAATACCAATGTTTGCAAGTTTAACAAACTTTATGAATATTTTGTAGTATAGCACCCGAAAATCATCCAAAATACCAAAGTTTGCAAGTATAACGAACTTCGTGACTCTTGTGTTGTATAGCACACAAAAATTTCAAAAGGACAAAAAATTTGCAAGTTTAACGAACTTCGTAACTTTTATGTAGTATAGCACACGAAAATATTCATAAATACCAAAGTTTGCAAGTTTAACGAAATTCGTGACTTTTATGTAGTATAGCACACAAAAATCTTTAAAAATAATCAAATTTTGCAAGTTTAACGAATTTCGTGACTTTTATGTAGTATAGCACACGAAAATCTTCCAAAATACCAAACTTTTCAAGTTTAACGAACTTCATGACTTTTATGTAGTATAGCACACGAAAATCTTCCAAAATACCAAACTTTGCAAGTTTAACGAACTTCGTGAATTTTACGTCGTATAGCACACAAAAACCTTCAAAAGGACCAAATTTTGCAAAATTAATGAAATTCGTGACTTTTATTTAGTATAGCTCACGAAAATCTTCCGAAATACCAATGTTTGCAAGTTTAATGAACGTCTTGAATTTCATATAGTATAGCACACGAAATTCTTCCAAAATACCAATGTATGCAAGTTTAACGAACTTCCTGACATTAATGTAGTATAGCACGTGAAACTCTTCATAAATTCCAAAGTTTGCAAGATTAACGAATATCATGACTTTTATGTAGTATAGCACACGAAAATCTTCAAAAAGATTAAATTTTGCAAGTTTAACGAATTCGTGACTTTTACGTAGTATAGCACACAAAAATCTTAATAAATTCCAAAGTTTGTAAGTTTAACGAATTTCGTGACTTTTATGTAGTGTAGCACATGAAAAAAATTTAAAAAGACCAAATTTTGTCAGTTTAAAGAACTTTGTAACTTTTACATAGTATAACACACGAAAAACTTCCAATGTATGCAAGTTTAACGAACTTTATGTACGTTTTGTAGCATAGCACACGAAAATCTTCTAAAATACCAAATTTTGCAAGTTTAACGAATTTCGTGACTTTATTAATTTATTTCTTGAATACAGTTTTAGTCCCTTTATTAATTTAGATAACTTTTAAAGATTTGAAAAAAAAAATTAACTTGTTGGTTTCTTCTATCACATTTCTTGTATTTTGGGTGGTTTCCATTCACTTTTGCTTATAAAATTATTAAAAGAAATTATTTATTTTTATTAAACAGGTTTTTAAATTAATTTATATCTATTTCTTTATCACCTTCATTAAAACAATAACATTTTCTTATAAAATTAATGAATCATACATTGGATATATCCCGGTGAAAATTTTTGTAGGAAAGTATTATTAGAAGATTCTTGGTATAATGTTGGAGTTTCACATGAGAAAACAACAAAAGAGGCGAATTTAGATTTCATTGGAGAAATAAATAAAAGGGATGAATTTGATTTTTATTATGAAAAAAGTTGTCAGTTGGAGATTTGAGGATAAAATAAAAAAATTAATTAACTTTTTTATAAAGAAATTGTTTGAAACGTATATTCAGAGTTTAAAAAAAGGTTTGTGTCAAAAACGGATGCGATAAAACGCTTTTGACTGGTGCCGATATCAATATCGTAATCATCGTTTTTAAATTAAAAATATATATTTATTTTATTCAACAAGGACCGCAATCAATATTGCGGCAAATTTATGATGATTAAAATTTTTCTCGATTTATTGTGATTTTTTAAAAATAATTTGGTTGAAATTATAATTGATTATATTGTTAATTTATGATTAATATTTACTTTTAGTTTATGGATTTTAGTGATGAAGTTAACTTCCGGATATGAATAGGAATGATGAAGTTAAATTCAGAAATAAAATATTAATCTCATAAAAAAAAAAAGAGAAATAAAATATTAATATTTATTACCATATATGACAAATTTTCTGCCTATATAATGGAAGTAAAGTTAGTGTCTTGTAAATAAAAAATAAACACATAAGGTGAAATCCAAAACATGACTTCTCAAAGCTATCAATCTTCTTATATTCTTGTTGTTTTATGCATGAGTTTTATTATGATATCGGGTAAGAAGAATTTTTTATTTATTTTTTGTAGTATCTTTTTTTAGATAAATAACTTACTTGTTTAAAATATTTGATGCAGGAATTGTTACAAGTTTGGAGACTCGAACATTAGTTGAAAAGCCAATCTATATTCATGAGAGTAGTGTAGTCCCAGTTGTCCAACAGATTGCATCAATAAGGGATATGTAAAAGGTGGAGAGTGTAATTCTCAACTTGAAAATCAGTGTTGTTGTTTTGTATAATGAGTTACAATTTCTTACTATGATTGTTAATTAGAAAATAAAATATGCACTTTTACTTAGCTTTGGAACTTACATTTCGTAAGAACTTTTTGTATTAGTAGAGAGCATAAACTTTTTGTATTAAAATTTATATTCCTTCGCTATGAATCTATGCTACAAAGTAGTGTTGGTGTTCTACCAATGATTTTTACAGTATTACATATTTTTGTTTAAAAAATTTACAAATTTTTTTTCATTAAAGTTTCAAATTAATATTTGATTTGAGTAATTATTTTTAAATGCTATCAATATGAATTTAATTTAATGTAATTTATTCTAAATTAAATTGTAAATATCAAGATATACAAATTAACCTTTTTTATAATATTGTAAGTATAGGGTAAAAGATTAAGTTTGGTTTAAAATAAAACATTTAATATATTATAATTTAAATTTAGAAAATAAAAATCATCGAGTATGTTTGAAACATGTGAAATAGTAAAAGCATAATATAGATTAATTTAAATTAATAAATTGTATATAAAAACTAAAAATCAACTTATAGTAAATTAATGTAATATATCATATTAATATAAAAAATAAAAACTACTAAACTAAACCTAATAAATTTTGTGCGGTTTTGAAAAACTCAATCCAGAATACGAATTCCTCAATTTTTACAAATTGACATCCAAATACTTTTAGATTTGTTTGATTAGTTTGGATTTAAATCCTCCTACAAATTAGTCTTGTTTGATGGTGAATTTAAAATTCTAATAATATTGACCATATATATATACACGGCTTTAAGATAGAATTAGTGGAAAAAAGTTCAAATAATCAAGTTTAAAATTTTTTTAAGAAAGATTATCTTTTGAAAAAAAACTGCCTAATTAACTTTGGGGTATCCTATACATAGGTGGCACCGATGTCCATTTGTTTTTTTTTTAATGTTGTTTTTTATATAAAATTAAATATTAAATAAATAATTACAAATATGGAAATATGTATTGCATTACAATTTTTTTAAAAAAATATTACAAATATTCTAATGTCTATTGTTACCGTAACGATTGACAGTTCTGCACCTAGGCGCTACCTAATTTCGTTGAACACGTTGTCAACCCCTACTCCTTTGAGGTTCTTGTTGTGTTTGGGAAGATGGGCCTTGGAATAGCCCCTCCATGTGCTTGTTGTCCATATACTCTTCGATCCTATTGTCAAAGAGTCAGTTCTCCATGTCCTCAAAGTTTTGTCGAGCTGGTGGGGTAGCCATATATGGTTGGTAGCAACTGCCAAGGTAAAAATGCATTGTTGGTTGGGGTGTGGTGTAGTCATATTGTTGTTGTTGGAAGCTACGGTAAAGTGATTCCTATGTGATCAATGGATCGCTTGGGTCGTATTCCTCAAGATGGAAACAATAGTATTTTTCCAGTTGTGTTCGCTCTTTTGGAAGGTGAAACTGCTGAGGGTTGGAGTTTCTTTCTCTGAAATCTCCGGACATATGTTGCTCCCCAACTTGGGCTCTGTTTGACTTCAGATAGGCGTGCTTCCATCGAGAGTGCGTACAAGAATCCAACAAACGGTTGGCACGACCCACCTTCAACGCATGTCTACTATATTCGACATATTGCGCAAAATTTCATGCGGGGGATCAAGGATAAGGTTCTTCGGAAGAATCTTGTCAATGCTGGGTATCCATTAACTCAACCAACGTTCCAACATTATCGACGTGAAATCGTAAAGTCAAATCTGGATGCAGGCAGATGGATAGATAATCTAGATAGAGAGAAGTGGACTATGGCTTACGACAACAGGCAACGATGGGGGCACATGACTACAAATCTTGTGGAGTCAATATACAGTATTTTTAAGGGCATTAGACACCTTTCAATTACTGCCTTGGTGAGATCAACCTACTTTAGGATAACTTCCCTTTTCGCAAAAAGAGGTGAGCGGTGGAATGCAGTTTCAGAATCGGGACAACTATTCAACAAAAGTTGCATGAAATTTATGAAAGAACAGTCTTCTAAAGCAAACAGCCATCATGTTACAGCTTTCGACCGATTCAACTGCACCTTCAGTGTCAAAGAAACAATTGACCATAATGAGGGTCTACCGAGAAAAGAGTACATGGTTCTGCTGGAAGAAGGGTGGTGCGACCGCGGAAAGTTTCAAGCCTTTCGCATGCCTTGCTCCCATGTCATAGAAGCATGTTCATATACGCACCGAGATGTCATAGCAATCTTATCTCCCATTTACAAGACAGACACCTTGCTCGGAGTATACAACAGTGCATTTCTAGTGATGACAATGGAGGATTACTGGCCTGCCTATAAGGGGGAGGTAGTTTGGCAAAATGACAACATGCAGCAAAAGAAAAAGGGTTGACCCAACAGCACGCGTATCAGAACCGAAATGGATGATCATGAAAAAATGGTAAGAAAGTGTAGCATTTGTCGTCAAGTCGGGAAAAAATAAAATAATTGTCCTAATCGTGGAACAACCTCCACCAACCAATAATTGTATGTCATGTATTTGTACTATCTTTTGTGAAATTAACTAGACTTTATTTATTCCTGATACATATTGGTGTTACAACTGAGCAGACACAAACAAAGATTAAACAACAACACAAGCAACACCTAACAACAACAACACAAACGACTCTAAACAACAACAATAACGCAAACAATGTTTAACAACAAACACGGACGTAAATTAACTACATTAAAACAACTGCAGTTTCATGCTATCACAATCATCAAAACGATGTCTTCTGTGTCATGCATCATGATCATGACATCAGCGTCGTTCTTAACTTCAACCCACCAATGTTTGGTTTTTCTGTGATGATTGACATCCTCGTTCTCTGCCTCTGAATTCGTCTAATGCTTTCACCAGCTTCGTACTCCCCGTCTAACCAGCACAACAACAACCTCTTCATATGGTCCATGGAATGAATGTTCCAAAACTTCATTTTAATCGGAGGTTTCACAACTGAGAAAAACACATGACCATCTCTCTTAAAAATCAGCAACACTGCCATGACAAGAAAAATCAGAGAAAATGTGATAAAATGGTGGAGAAAATGTGTGAAAAATGAAAGGGGGTTGAGAGTATATTTATAGAAAATACCCTAACACATAGGAGTCGTCCCATATGGCTCCTATGTACAAAATATATACATAGGCGCCATAAAGGAGAAACCTTGATTTTGGCTACAACATTGGCGCCATCTAGAGTGGCACATTCATTAAAAAAAATACTTTGGAGCTACGGAGGGTGGCGTCTATGTGTAGGACTCTCCCCAAATCTGGTTACCCAGATAATGTAATTCAAAATATGTTATTTTTGATATTTTTATTTTTAAACATGATTATTTAAAAAAAAAAATCCAGAATTAGTACTATTTTAAAGTTGTTTGATTCAGGAAGAAAATTTTATTGTCCGAATTGACTTTAATTTTTTTTTAATATAGAAATATTTCTGATTAATTTGTATGGATAAGATAGTAAATATTTGGAATATAATGAATATGATAAGGATGAATAGTCATTTTATACAAATTGAGTGAGAAAAAATGATTAGGATGGATAGTCTTTATATATCGTCCAAAAAAATTTATACAAATTTTTAAAAGGGATTTCAAAGTTATTTATCTAATCACAAATTCACAATATTAATGCGTACAATTCATAATTTAATAACAGTATTATAGAAACTTTAACATATTTCAATTAAGTTTTTTTTTAAGGGACAGATCTCTTGGCTTTTATTTTAGGGTTATTACCATTTTACCCCCTGTTATATAGGTCATTTCTGGTTTATCCCTTGTAATTTTTTTTTTTGAAAAATAACCTTGCCATTTCAAAATACTAACTTTTTAGCCCCTAAAATCAAAATCCGCAGGAAAATCTGCAGGTTTCCTGCGGATTTTCTTTCGGATTTTCCTGCGGATTTTGACTTTAGGGGCTAAAAAGTTAGTTTTTTGAAATGGCAAGGTTGTTTTTCAAAAAAAAAAAATTTACAGGGGGGTAAACCAGAAATGACCTATATGGCAGGGGGATAAAATGGTATTAACCCTTTATTTTATTTGGGCTTTGCCCAATTCCCATACAAATCAAAGTTTTTGTCTCCTACAATAGTCTTTTAGTCTTTTAGGTCAAATTATAGATGTTCTCATGGGAGAATTTTACTTGCCACTCTCCCTGTTATATTTGACACTTTCAATTTATTTTTTTTTTAGAAAATACTTTTGATATTATTTATTCTTAAAAAAATTATATTTGTCAAAAAAAAATTACTATTAGTGTAGGGTGAAAATTAAAATTTTCGATACGAACGTTGCGCGTATGCTAAAAATTGTTTGAGTTTGGGAAATTTCCGATTGCTGTTTACCGGAAATTTCAAATTTTTCGGAGAGGTTTATATGAAATTCTAAATTTTTTTGGGTGATTACAAAATATTTGGAAAAATATCGGAAATTTCTGAGACGATACAACTTAACCAAAAATTTTCCAGTAACTTGAAATTTCTAGTATGTCTGCAGATGAAATTTTGTATCTGAGTGGTCTAGAGTCGGCAGCTTCTTCTACGAAGTTCTTCACCACATATACAGTATGTTTCGTATTGAAATAATGCAATTTTAATTGTTTTTTTCGTCCTTAATGAAACTGATAACGTTTAATAATTATACGTTGCAATTGACAAATTTTTGGTCATAAGTTTTAGCATGCGCACAATCTACAGGTAAACAACATGGTATTGTTGCAGTTACTGTTCATTTTGATTCTGCTAATGGAATTCAAGGGAGAAAGGTTAAATTAATTATGGGTTGTGAAAGAGGAGGAAATTAGAAAAGAAGAAATACATATGAAACCACTAATTTCTCTGATGGCATTTATATTATGAAGGTTGAATATACATTTAGGCTAAGATCTGTTCCAAGTGATACTGGTTGGAAGGTGATGGTTAGATGCAGGATAAAAAATCATAGACTAGATAATGATTTGGAAGGCCATAATATATTGGATCGTCTAAAAGGTCATGAAAGAAGTATGTAATTGTGAATGACATGGCGAAGTACAATATGGCTCCAAAGGTATATAATTTCTGCTTTGAAAGACAAAGATCTAGAAAATCTCACGAGTATTACCCAGGTGTATAAATCTAAATCAACATACAGAATAGGAAAGAGAGGTACATTAGTAGAAATGAAAATGTTATTGAGCCTTATTCACAAAGCGAAATACATGTGTTGGACTAGAAATAGGGACAACTCGAATATTGTAGCTGATATCTTTTTAACACATCTTGATTTTGTGAAGTTGTTGAATATGTTTCATTTGGTGTTAATATTTGATTGTACGTAGAAAACTAATAGGTAAGAACTTTATATTTCGCATCATAAAATCTGTTGTGGATGTTTAGTGAGCTGTTTGATGTTGAAGCGGTAAAGCGGCAAGCAACACAAGTTTGGGAAATATTTATCCCATAAATTATCGTCTCCACAGGGACTAGTGCATTGAAATTTCGTTCAACAATTTCCAAAGTTATGAGTTTGGATTTGAATTTTTTAAAGAATAAAAACAGAAAAGTAAATATCAACACAAAAAGAATTCATTCTTCAGAAAGATAAGACTTATCAAGCATGGTATATAATCTACTTCTCACAAACTTAAACTTATCGACCAGTTACACTCAACCTACAATACTCGTCATTATCATCCGGCATCTCTCACACCCTAAGTCATTTCTAACCCAAAGTAGAGACAACTACTATATCATCTCGGCGACAATCTCTCACCACACCTCAACAATACAGCAGACATCCATATCAATCGAATCGACGATCTCTTAACCGACACAACCAACACGAAACCATCAAGCTTCGGCACCCATAAAGATTGTTAGTTCTAAATCTATCTCTAAAATCCAGAAACTAATAGATAATTATCCTAGATAAGGATTCAAGAAGTCTATCTCTAAAACAACCCAAATCCCCATCACAAAGAAAAAATCTAAGACAACAATCAACAAAGATTTGTAAAGCAAGCTTTATATAACACCATGGGCGACAAATATACATGAGTTCAAAGTAAATATATATACAAAAACCCAACTAAGAGAAATATATAGAGAGAAATAGAGATAAAATCACAAATCTTCCGGTTTGTCAGCGCCGGTTGTTGAGCAATTCACCTCTGAATCACCGAATGCAAGACCCCTAGTTGTTATCTAAGTTAATCCTAAGAAAAATGGATGGAATTGGCATGGGAGCACAAAAATCCCCAAAACCAACCACAAAAAACCTAAAATGAAATATAAATAAAGTTTTGTCCTGACGCGTTTGCCCGGCGAGCCAATTGCTCCGCCCGGGGAACGACTTTATTCTGACCACACAGCCTGCGCCATGTCAACAAGTGGGCAAAAATATCTTCTTTCGCCAAGTTTTATTACATCCTTGAAGCTTTATTACTCAATGCTCCATACATGCTCAAACACCTACAAAATGAATGAAAAACTATTAATCGGTACATAAATGAATAAAAAATTCTATTAAACACAAAATCTACATATTTATGTAATATACACTTAAACTCGTCTAAATTGAGGAAAAAGAGAAGATAAGTGCCGCAAAACTATACACAAAAATAATTATAATTTGGAACTTATCAAACTCTCCGCAACTTAAACTTTGTTTGTCCCTAAACAAGAATCAACTAACTCAAGGAAACAAACACAAAAATCCAAAAATCACGAACCAACAAGTTTTGAAAAACGGAACAAATGTATGGCTCAAATGAAAAACGGTACACACAAAGAAACATACTTACCACTAAACTACAACGATAACATAAACATGACACAAATGTTAAATACAAAGAATATACCAAACATTCTAAAACAACACTAGTTCAAAAATGAATTACACCTAGCACACAATCATCGGTAGATGAAAAACATAAAAATGGGGTAATTTTCACTCATCCACAACCTTTCAAACAAAAGACTAAATTATGCAGTCATCCAAAAATCATGTTGAAAATACAAATGCACGAATCACAAGGGCTTTTCAAGGTTGTAATGTGGCTTGGTTAACAAACAAGGGATAATTCCTAAGGCTAATCGAAACAAAAACTTACCCAAATCTAAGGGAGTGATTAACTCACAAAAGTTCAAACATAAAATTCCAATCAAACTTCTTCATAATCCCAAATTTATCAAACCAATCACATACTTATTAACAAAATATTATTCTATACTATTTTTGTTTTTCTTTTTCAAAACTTTTCTCTTTTTTCTTTCTTTTTCTTTTCACTTCTTTTTCACATATATTTTTTCTTCTTCCAACCTCATAGCAATCAACCACAAATGCACAATCAATTTTTCTCCCCAACTTTAATTCAACCATCATCATAATATGAATACTCCCTACTTTCTAAGGCAAGACAAAAATTCAAACTATAAATCATAGTTGAGGGTTCAAGAAAACAAAGAATCAACGTCCATACAAAAATTAGAACCAAACACTCACAAACAAATATTTAGCAAAACCAACATGGACATTGACAAAAAGGCTCAAAAGGGATACTAATGATCACACACTCACAAGGTGAATTGACTATTTGGCCAAGGTAGTTGTGCTCAAAATGGAACAAAAATGCCTCGATCCTTTTCATGCTTTCGTATAGTCAACACAAACAAAAGATTAAGCATAATAAAATTCAGATAGAACAAGAATTGTGATCTCCAGCATATGTAAATAATAGAAAGCTACCTCATAAAAAGGTGGGAACTAAAGCGATTCACAAAAAAACAAGTATATGAAAGAATGAATGGCATAAAAGTTGTAAAAATCCTAAGTATCATGAATATGCTAAATTCTAGAAAGCGATAAACACATACCTTGAACGTGTACAAAACATTAACAAAATCATTACCATACACTCAAAAATTAAAACGGTCAAACTTGGAAAATCACCTCAAATTCCTCAAGCTACATAAAACAAGCTCAAAGGAAAACACACAAACTATTAATATAAACAAACTAAAAAACCAAATGAAATTGTCTAAACAAATTTAAAAGTGAAGATTTGAAATTTAAGAATGGGTCCGGTCTAAATTTGTTTAGACAATTGCATCACACTACCTAAAATAAACAAAGACTAAAAGAATAAACATGCTTGTTTACGTCGTAAGCTCGACGCCTGTTATTTAAGAACATTCCTCCAAGTAACTTCCGCCCGGTTATTCATAACCATATACAAGCAAACGTGAAAGGAAACAAACAATGATATAACAAATTTACAAGTATAGAACACGTGTGCAAGTATAGTAAACGTGTACACAAATATAGACAAGTGAGAATATACAATATGTGCGATTTATACAAAAATAAAAACTTTAGAAACTATTGCGATTCAAGTTAATGAACACCAATCCCCGGCAACGGCGCCATTTTGTTGAAGCGATAAAGCGGCAAGCAACAAAAGTTTTGGAAATATTTATCCGGGAAATTATCGTCTCCATAAGGACTAGTGCATTGAACTATCGTTCAATAATTTCCAAAGTTATGAGTTTGGATTTGAATTGTTTAAAGAATAAAAATATAAAAGTAAATATCAACACAAAAAGAATTCATTCTTCGGAAAGATAAGACTTATCAAGCATGGTATATAATCTACTTCTCACAAACTTAAACTTATCGACCAGTTACATTCAACCTACAATACTCGTCAATGTCATCCAGCATCGCTCACACCCTAAGTCATTTCTAACCCAAAGTAGAGAGAACTACTATATCATCTCGGCGACGATCTCTCAGCATACCTCAACAACACAGCAGACATCCATATCAATCGAATCGACGATCTCTCAACTAACACAACCAACAGGAAACCATTAAGCTTCAACACCCATAAAGATTTTTAGCTGTCAATCTATCTCTAAAATATAGAAACTAACAGATAATCATCCTAGATAAGGATTCAAAAAGTCTATCTCTAAAACAACTCAAATCCCCAACACAGAGCAAAAATCTAAGACAACAATCAACAAGGATTTGTATAGAAAGCTTTATATAACACCTTGGGCGAAAAATATACATGAGTTCAAAGTAAATATATATACAAAATACAACTAAGAGAAATACATAGAGAGAAATAGAGATAAACCCACAAATCTTCCGATTTTTCAGCGCCAGTTGATGAGCAATCCACCTCTGAATCACCGAATGCAAGACCCACAGTTGTTATCTAAGCTAATCCTAAGAAAAATGGGTGGAATTGGCATGGGAGCACAAAAATCCCCAAAACCAACCACACAAAACCTAAAATGAACTAAAATGATATATATACAAAGTTTTGTCCCGACACGTTCGCCTGACGAGCCAATTGCTCCGCCCAACAAACGACTTTATTCTGACCACACAGCCTGCGCCATGTCAACAAGTGGGCAAAAGTATTTTCTTTCGCCCGAAGAATGGAAACTTCGCCCGGCGACTCCTTATTCTTCTGCCAGGCGAACGAGAGGTGGGCCATGGCAGAAGTGAAACCACTTATTTTCCACGCTCGCCCGACGAGCCAATTGCTCTGTCGGGCGACTCACACTAGAAGCAACTTCTTATTCTTCAATTGCTTCTTCTTTTATTGATCCAAAATTGCATCCTTGAAGCTGTATTACTCAATGCTCCATACATGCTCAAATACCTACAAAATGAATGAAAAACTATTAATCATTAATCAAAAACTTGATTAAACACAAAATCTACATATTTATGTAATATACACTTAAACTTGTCTATATTGAGGAAAAAGAGAAGATAAGTGCCGCAAAACTATACAAAAAAATAACTACAATTTGGCACTTATCATTTGGTTATGTGCATTTTGATTGTGCAGCTATCGGATACCACAACTTGAGATTATTGGTATTATGTCAACAAAATTGACGATTTTGGTTGTCTTTGCCTATTTGGAACATGTTCACTTTAGATAAATTGATACCGAAGGTTGTGGTGATGGACCGATAACTTGTATTGATGAATGCCATGAAATCTGTGTTTCCAAATGAAACTCATCTACTGTGTTTGTTCTATATATCAAAAAACGTGAGCATGAAGTGTAAAGAGTACGTGAAATCAGAAAGACAAGAACATGTCATGGATCTATGGAACAACATCATGTATTCGAATACAAAACTTGAATTTGATGTATACTTCAAGCACTTTAAAAGTGTTTGTGATGATATATTATTATTTGTTAAATATATGAAAGAAACATGGTTAACACCTTATAAAGAAAGACTTGTTGCTGCGTAGACTAACAAAGTCACTCATTTAGAGAACACAACAACAAACTGGTACACGGATCATGACACTTTGATGTTATAATTATTTTTGTTTCTGTTACGAAAATAGATTGAAACATATTTTTCTATTTATGGATCTTAGGGTGGAGTTTGCTCATTAGAGACTAAAAAACATGCTGACTACAAATCGGGGTGATTTATGTTGAAGTTTGGATGATGTGAACACCATGTTGAAGTTGTAGCTTAGTTCCATCAGAGTGTCGTTTCAAAAAAGTATTGTCAATAGTAAGCATCAATATAACACTTTTACATAGTATAACATAAGAAAAACTTCCAATGTATGCAAGTTTAACGAACTTTATGTATGTTTTGTAGTATAGCACAAGAAAATCTTCCAAAATACCAAATTTTGCAAGTTTAACGAACTTCGTGACTTTTATGTAGTATAGCCCACGAAAATCTTCAAAAGGACTAAATTTTGCAAGTTTAACGAACTTCGTGAATTTTATGTAGTATAGTACACGAAAACCATCAAAAGGACCAAATTTTGCAAATTTAGCGAAATTCGTGACTTTTATGTAGTATAGCTCACGAAAATCCTCCAAAATACCAAAGTTTGCAAGTTTAACGAACTTTGTGACTTTCATGTATTATAGCAAACGAAAATCTTCCAAAATACCAATGTATGCAATTTTAACGAACTTCGTGACTTTTATGTTTTATAGCACACGAAAATCTTCCAAAATATCTTTAACACACTTCGTGACTTTTACGTCGTATAGCACACGAAAACCTTCAAAAGTACCGAATTTTGAAAGTTTAACGAACAATTATGTGGTATAGCTCACGAAAATCTTCCAAAATATCAAAGTTCGTAAGTTTATCAAACTTCCTGAATTTCATGTAGTATAAGACACGAAAATCATCCAAAATACTAATGTATGCAAGTTAAACGAACTTTGTGATATTTATGTAGTATAGCTCACGAAAATCTTCCAAAATACCAAAGTTTGCAAGCATAACGAATATGTTGACTTTCATGTAGCATAGCGCACGAAAATCTTCAAAAAGACCAAATTTAGCAAGTTTAACGAACTTCGTGACTTTTACGTAGCATAGCACACAAAAATCTAAATAAATACCATAGCTTGCAAGTTTAACGAAAATCAAAATTTTGTAAGTTAAAATAACTTTGTGACTTTTACGTAGTGTAACACACGAAAAACTTCCAATGCATGCAATTTTAACGAACTTTATGTATCTTTAAACTTGCATGCATTGGTATTTTGGAAGATTTTCGTGTGCTATACTACATGAAAGTCACGAAGTTCGTTAAACTTGAAAACTTCGGTATTTCGTTAAACTTAACAAACTTCGTGACATTTATGTAGTATAGCACTTGAAACTCTTCATAACTACCAAAGTTTGCAAGTTTAACGAGTTTCATGACTTTTATGTAATATAGCACAATAAAATCTTCAAAAAGACCAAACTTTACAAGTTTAATGAACTTCGTGACTTTTATGTAGTATAGCACCCGAAAATCTTAATAAATACCATAGTTTGCAAGTTTAACAAATCTTCAAAAAGACCAATATTTGTAAGTTTAAATAACTTCGTGACTTTTATGTAGTATAACACACGAAAAATTTCCAAAATACCAATGTATGCAAGTTTAACGAACTTTATGTATGTTTTTGTAGTAAAGCACCCGAAACTCTTCCTAAATACCAAAGTTTCAAAGTTTAACGAACTTCGTGAATTTTATGTAGTAAAGCACACAATAATCTACAGAAGGACAAAATTTTGCAAGTTTAACGAACTTCATAACTTTTATGTAGAATAGCAAACAGAAATCTTCCAAAATACCTATGTATGCAAGTTTAACGAACTCCGTGACTTGTATGTACCATAGCACACGAAAATGTTCATAAATACCAAAGTTTTCAAGTTTAACGACTATCATGACTTTTATGTAGTATAGCACACGAAAATCTTCAAAAAGACCAAATTTTTTTAGTTTAAATAACTTCGTGACTTTTACGTAGTATAACACACGAAAAACTTCTAAAATACCAATGTATTCAACTAAACGAACTTCGTGACTATTATGTAGTATAGCACACGTAAATCTTCCAAAATACCAAATTTACAAGTTTAACGAACTGTATGACTTTTACGTAGTATACCACACGAAAACCTTCAAAAGGACCAAATTTTGCAAGTTTAACAAACTTTGTGACTTTTATGTTGTATAGCACACGAAAATATTCATAAATACCAAAGTTTGCAAGTTTAACGAATTTCGTGACTTTTATGTAGTATAGTACACAAAAATCTTCCAAAATACCACAATTTACAAGTTTAACGAACTTCTTGACTTTTATGTAGTATAGCACGCGAAAATCTTCAAGAAAATAAAATTTTGCAAGTTTAACGAACTTTGTGACTATTATGTAGTATAGCAAACGAAAATCTTCCAAAATACCAATGTATGCAAGTTTAACGAACTTTGTGACTTTTATGTAGTATAGCACACGAAAATCTTCCAAAATACAAAACTTTGCAATTTAAGGAACTTCGTGACTTTTACGTCGTATAGCACACGAAAACCTTCAAATGGACCAAATTTTGCAAAATTAACATCATTCGTGACTTTTATGTAATATAGCACACGAAAATCTTCCAAAATACTAATGTATGGAAGTTTAACGAACTTCTTGACATTAATGTAGTATAGCACATGAAACTCTTCATAAATACCAAAGTTAGCAAGTTTAAAGAATTTCGTGACTTTTATGTAGTGTAGCACATGAAAATTTTTAAAAAGACCCAATTTTGTAAGTTTAATTAACTTTGTGACTTTTACATTGTATAACACAGGAAAAACTTTCAATGTATGCAAGTTTAACGAACTAGTGAGATTTTGGATCAAACTCTAGTATGGTCAAAGGGTAGCTTCTTGGTTCGACAGGATTAAGAATGAAGTCGAAGGTTGTTCACATGCTGGTGTCGAAGATGATAGGGTTGTTTTCATGTTAAATAAGGTTTAGTGTTTAAACCCTAATTTGTTAAGTTAGCTTGTTTATTAAGTTAACTTGTGTAATGGGCCTTATGGAAAAAGCCCATTAGTTGGTATGTTAGGTTTTATTATAAATAGCATACTAGTCTCTCATCATTGCACACAACAAATCCTAATTTAGGGTGAGAGAGGTTATTTGTTATTCTTGTAAACTTGTAATCTTGTTTTCAATGAGAAAGTAAAAGAATAGCAGTTATAACCAATTCTTTTGTTCTTCTCCTTCCTTGTTCTTTATTCATACCAAATCTTTCGTGACTTTTATGTAGTATAGCTCACAAAAATCTTCCAAAATACCAAACTTTGCAAGTTTAATGAACTTCTTGACTTTTATGTAGTATATAGCACGCAAAAATCTTCAAAAAAAATCAATTTTTGCAAGTTTAACGATTTCGTGACTATTATATAGTATAGCAAACGAAAATCTTCCAAAATACAACTGTATGCAAGTTTAACGAACTTTGTGACTTTTATGTAGTATATATCACACGAAAATCTTCCAAAATATCAAACTTTGCAAGTTTAACACACTTCGTGACTTTTATGTAGTATATGGCACACGAAAACCTTCAAAAGTACCAAATTTTGAAAGTTTAAGGAACTTCGTGACTTTTATGTGGTATAGCTAACGAAAATCTTCCAAAATACAAAGGTTTGCAAGTTCATCGAACTTCGTGAATTTCATGTAGTATAGGACACGGAAATCTTCCAAAATACTAATGTATGCAAGTTAAACAAACTTTATGACATTTATGTAGTATAGCTCACGAAAATCTTCCAAAATACCAAAGTTTACAAGTTTAACGAATATCTTGAATTTTATGTAGTATAACACACGAAATTCTTCAAAAATACCAAAATTTGCAAGTTTAACGAACTTCGTGACTTTTACGTAGTATAGCACACAAAAAACTTCATAAATACCAAAGTTTGTAAGTTTAACGAATTTCGTGACTTTTATGTTGTGTAGTACATGAAAATCTTCAAAAACACCAAATTTTGTAAGTTTAAATAACTTTGTGACTTTTACGTAGTATAACACACGAAGAAATTCAAATGTTTGCAATTTTAACAAACTTTATGTATGTTTTCTAGTATAGCACATGAAAATCTCTCAAAATACCAAAGTTTGCAAGTTTAACGAATTTCGTGACTTTTATGTAGTATAGCCCACTAATGTGGTATAGCACATGAAACTCTTCATAAATACCAAAGTTTACAAGTTTAACGAATTTCGTGACTTTAATGTAGTATAGCACATGAAATTTTTTAAAAAGACCAAATTTTTTAAATTTAAATAACTTTGTGACTTTTACATTGTATAACACAGGAAAAACTTCCATTGTATGCAAGTATAACGAACTTTATGTATGTTTTGTAGTATAGCACACGAAAATCTTTCAAAATTCCAAATTTTGTAAGTTTAACGAACTTCGTGACTTTTATGTAGTATAGCCCACGAAAATCTTCAAAATGACTAAATTTTGTAAGTTTAACGAACTTCGTGACTTTTACGTGTGTATATATATATATATATATATATATATATATATTAAAGTTGAGATTAATAACATTTTATTTTGTATATAATTTATTTTATTAAATCTATGTTATTGAATAAAAAAGGACAAGCAAAAAGGAAGAGGGGTATAAAACCTAACTTATTAAATAACTAGTAAAAATGATAGTTGGACATGTTCAACCTATTCTTCAAAAAAAAATTTTTTAATTACAATAAGAAATGAACTCCACCAAGTGTCATAATCAACAAAAAAAAGTTGCATTTGCTAATTTATCTGCACAAACTTCTTTTTTTATAAAAATGTGAAATATCTTAAATCTAAAAGAACGTAATGTGTTAAATTTTCTTTCTTTTAATTAAAATATGTCAAGAAATAATATTCATATTCGAAAATGCATAAATGACCAACATTGAATTAGTTTTATGCTAACAATTTCTCTATTTTTTCTTGTTACAATATTTGATAACAATTCCATGTTAAATGGAATCTTCACTAAATAGTTCTCAAAAATGTTGCTTAATCATTTATATTAAATTTATCTTTAATTGACTCACTCTACATTAATTATATTTATATTAAATTTTATAAAAGCAATCTACCCAAAAGTAATTTTTTTACAACTAAACTTAATTTCGAATTAAAATCATTTGAAGCTTAATATATAAAAAAGAAATCCACATTTATTTTATTCATAAATATTAAAAACAATTGCCCATGTAAAATACTCTTAAATCACTTGAACTTTATTGAAAAACAAGAAAATTAAAAATAGCCAATACTTCAAACATGGGATCCATATAAAGATATTAGTCACCATAGATGCATGCACTTGCTAACCACATTCAATCAATTCTAAGTCCTTCAAGAAACAAATTTCTAAAGAGATCCATTACATCTTTATTAAGAACTACTCCAACTTCAACTCCACCATTGCCATCTTTGCTCTCTGCCAAACCAATTGTTAAACCTCTATCGATCGACACTATCTCCACCTTTTCCGGCCTTCCCCAACCGAAATCAGTCTCATAAACACCAAATCTATTAGACCCCGCCACTCCCATAACTTCAAATCCTTCTCTTCCCAAAGAAATAAATTTATTAATGCAATCTTTAGCTCCTTCAAGAACACCCTTTTCACCTATCATCAATATTTTTTCATGAATACATTTAGCAACTAAAAGAACTCCGTCTTCTTTGATAAAATCCAATGCTTGTGTATCCGGGAATTGCGCCCAAACACAGTTACCAAAATAGTTATTTGGTATTGGTGGTTCTAACCTTGCTCTACAATCTACCGAGAAAACAAAAGAAAACTTCTCTTTCTCCTTATCAACTCCATTCATAGCTTTTGCAATAGTAACATGCGAATAAGCACAAGCGATAACAAAAGTCGATAAACTTTGCGGCTTTGATTCGTTTGGATAGAGTATTTCCCATTTGGATAACACCCTTTGCTTTATTTTATCCAAATCTCCATGCGTGAGCTTGAACGTTGCACGGACATAGTCTTTGAGTTTTGGTTCAAATGGGAAAATCTCCAAGTTGTTTACTTTTTCATTTGGAAGCTTCTGTTTCATGATATCAATCCAGATATTTGTGAAGTCAGCAGCAAGATCATTTGGATCTTGGATGATTTCCCTGTTGAATAAAGGCTCGAACTTTGGTAACAATGTTGGTGAGTCTTCTAGGGTTTCAATGGTTTTGTTGCATAGATAAGCCCACGCTTTTATGAACATGGTTGAAGATTTTCCATCAAGAACTGCATGGTGTGTGCTTATACCAATGGAAAAACCACTTTTCGGAAAAAGAGTTATTTGGATTGAGATAATGGAGGCAAAAGAATCGGTTGATTCTAAAAGCGGTATTAAAGAACGCGACAATGAAGCTTCATGTGGTGAATTTTCAATGACATGGTTGAAATCTAAATCAGATTCTGCAATGAGTAATGAAACTCCGTCATCGTCGTTGGGATTGAATTGGAGGAATGGTTTTGAAGAATCAGAAGGCCAAACAATTTTACCGGCTAAAGGGAGAAAGTGTTTGAGGGTTAAAGAGAGTGAAGATTTGAGAATTGGAACAATTTCTTGAAAGAAGAAAGAGGGGTGTGATTGTGAATTTGGGAGGGTGTAGAAGAACACACGTTCTACTGGATGGAACTTTAGCCAAAATATGTCAAAGAAAGTGAGTGGGATTATTGTTGTTGTTTGGGTTGATGATGATGGAGGAACAACCTTAATGTGTTCATGGATTTTAAGGTTGTTGGAATCCATGCGAAAGTGAATAGGTTTTACTTAGGCTATGATTAGAGAGAAACATTTTTATAATGCAAAATTGAGAGTGAAACGTTGTGAAGAGAAATAGAAAGAGTTCAAAATAGGGGAAAATATATTTTATGAATAATTATTATAAGGAATAAAAACTTAATTATTAGCTCCTACCATAATTTTTTTCTTTTTTTTTCTTATAAGGGTAAAGTTGTTCTATACATTGTATGATAATTTTTTTCTTTGTAAGGAAAAATATTGGTATGCAAAAACAAATATAAGGCGTTTTCTTTGATTTCTTTTTATGTTTTAAGAAAAAACGACATTGTTGTTATTTAGTTAAAATTATTTCTAGTTTTTACAAAATCAAATATTTTTTATTAGTTAATTTAATTTATAAAGTAGTTAGTTATTTGGGTACATAAAGGTGTATTTTGTTAATATATTACTCTTTATAAAGGCATATTTTCTAATGAATTTTGATTTTTTTTTCTATTAGTTAATCTTATTTATAGAATAATAAGTCAATTTAACCACTCTTTATTTGATTATCTCTTTGTTTGATTTTGGAGATTATTTCCTGTTTTTGGATTTTTGTATATATTGTGAATATAAAAGTAATAATTAAAATAAAAAACAAATTTTTAAAAATGCCTATAAAATAAAAAACAAAAAAATATTTAAATAAAATAAATAACTCAACTTTTGATTTTTTGAACTTTTTTCACTAAAAACAACAAAAAGGAAAATAAAGGAAAAAAGAAGTGCAATGGGGGCTTTAACCCGCAACCTTGAACTCCTTAAATCCTCACTTCAATACCAAATGGGCTATCTCATTCATTCAAGATAAAATGCGACTAAAACCCATATGGTAATAAAAGCCCGAGAAAATTTGGAGTATGACCAGAGGCATGGCCCACGGTGGTGCAGTCCAATCCCATTGTTGGTAAGAGGGATATTGCTACTGTGATTGCTACTAGTGCCAAGGAAGAGAACTTTGTATATTTCTATCATGAGAACCATCATGGTTACAATGATTTCCAACCTGATTCTAATTGTTACGAGGTTGGGTGTGGCGGTTACCAAAGCGAAGGTTAGTGTCAAGACATTGTTGAGTGGTAAGATAAGCGAGAGGAGACTCAGTGGCCGTCATCTTAGATAAACCAACTTCTTGTAATGTGAACATGGAACGTCCTCGATGAAAGGAGGGGAGCAAATTGCTTTGTCTAATTAGGGTGGTCACACCATGGTAAACATTAGTAAGGTCGGAGATGAGTTGTAGGACCAAGCGGTGATTGTCTATAGGAGCACCGATATCCCATAATTGGTCAGAAAGCGTGTTCTTACGTTGACAATAAGTAGAGACATATAAATAAGCCTCTGTGGGAATTCCATATAATTCCTTCTCAAGAGTGACACCACGTACGTTCTAATTATCTTGGAAGAGGTCAGATAAACGCTTTCGAGCATCTAAGATGTGGAGCCATGTTTCATGATGGCGGTTAGCAAGTCAATAAAAATATTGGAACATGTCCATTGAATCACGGATGCAATCAAGGTGGTTCACTGGTCATAATTGGAGCCGATGACAAGAGGTGGAGGCTTGTTGTATGAAGGCACAATATGTTGTAAGACCCGGTGAGAACGGGCATGAACGCAAAATAACTTCGCTCATGTGTCGTACCGATCTGTGTCCTTGTCTAACAAAATAGAAATATTATTCCTAATGTTAGAAATAGCGAGTACGAGATGAATTTCGGCTAGGCAGATGATAATGGGGGTGTTGTTGGGGTTTCCGCCTTAGAAGAAGTATCCATGTTGTTGTCGTTGTCGGAGTAGTCATACATGGTGTGTATGGGTCGTGCGATCAGAGGGAGGGAAAGAGATCAGGTTGCGGCCCAATCAGAGGAAGAAAGGGAGAGGACAAAGGAAAAAGGGTGGCATAAGCGGACACAACAGCAGTGGCAGTTACGTAGGTGGGAGAGCTGCTACAGAGGTGGTTGTAGCTTTTGAGGAGAACTGGTAGTGGCGGAGGCGAAGGAGAAAATGCTATTGTGGCGGTGGTAGTGTAGGAGATAAAGCTACTACGGTGGCGACATAAGCTTTTAAGGAGGAATGGTGGCAGTGGCGTCAGGGGAGGAACCATTACAGCAACGTCGGCTCTTATTAGGTTTAAATCTTTACTTATACTTATACCATGTAAAACATTTAAAGCTATTGAAATCAACAGTATGACAATAGCAAATATATATATATATATATATATATATATATATATATATATATATATATATATATATATATATATATATATATATATATATATATATATATATAGGGTTAATACCTATTTTGCCCCCTGCCATATAGGGCGCATTTGAAAAACCCCCCTGCAAAAAAAAAAGTTGCAGGAATTCCCTCAACATTTTAAAATAATTCTTCTTAAAACCTTTTCCATGCCACATCACAAAAAATGCTGATCTGTCACGTTTTTTTCATTTTTTTTTCAGAACTTAAATGCCACATGTGTATTGGATAGTGTAGAAAGACATTAATGCCCTTCAGTGTTAACACATAAATGTCTTCTTCTTCCTTGGAAACCCTAAATCTATGTTACATTCTACATCTTCTCCATCGTTCTTTTTCATTCAATAGTTCTAGTCCCGTTTTTTTAATTCATCTTCATCCGCGCGACTTGTTCCTGTAATACTTCTTCTTCATCTAATTCTTCATCCAATCGGCAAGAATGAGTTACCCAGTTTGTTCTTATTCGTGCAATTCTTCAAACAGCAAGGTTACTCCTAAATGCGACCATAACATGTCCATGAAGATGTTTGTTTCAAAATCTGCTGCAAATCCTGGAAGAAAGTATTGGAAGTGTAAGTTTTGGGGGAGGGAAGATGATTGTAACCTGTTTCATTGGGATGATGAGCTTAGTGGCGAAAGAGAAGCAAATGTCATGGACAGAGAAGTTGTTTATGTGATGAGGAAAATGGAGAAAGATTTAACAAAGAAGATGGAAGATTTGAAGAAACAGCTTGATGATTTAAGGAAGAAAGTGAAGTTTCTTATTGCTGTACTTGTTGCTATGTGTTTTTTCTTCATGATTCATGTAACACACATGGTGCAAAGTTAGATGTATTTATAGTCCAATTGTAATGTAGTATGTTGAAGTAATGAAGTTCTTGTTCTTGTTTGAAAGCAAACAGAGTGTCCAAACAGAGTGTCCTATTGTAATGTATCATGTTGAATTAATGAAGTTCTTGTTTGAAAGCAAACACAGTGTTGATAATTTGTTGAATAAAATTGTTTGTAAAACATTACCTAAATGTTGAATTAATGAAGTTCTTGTTTGAAAGCAAACATAGTGTTGATAATTTGTTGAATAAAATTGTTTGTAAAACATTACTTAAATGTTTTGGAAGAAAACACATTGTACTTAAAACTCCCATCAAACATTATACTTAAAACTTGTTTTGGAATCACATTACAAATAAAGTTACAAAAAGGCACATTATGTGCTTACAAAATGCTAGATAAAGTTGCATAATCAGAGGTCCTTAAAGTTACAAAATAGTAGACAAATAAACTACTGAGTAAATCTTCTTGCAATGTCCTTCCATTTATCTGAAGAGTCATCAATCACCAATGGTGCATCTGAAGTTGAGCCAGGCCCACTAATTTTCCTTGAATTTGCCAAAATCTTAATCCTTTCACTAACCCTCTTCCTCTTAGGCTTGCCAACAGGTCCCTTTTTCTTGGTTTTTTTTTGCAACAGATACATTAGACTCAGGCTGATCAGCTGCTATGGTTGTTGTTTCAATTTGAACATGTGATGCATGGACTGGATTAACTGTTGCAGTTTGAACAGGTGATGCAGGGGATGGATTCACTTCTGCAGCTTGAACAGGTGATGCAGGGGTTGGATTCACTGCTGCAACTTGAACAGGTGATGCAGGGGTTGGATTCACAACCTGTGATTGTTGTTCTTCAAAAGCCTGCATCATGTCATCAAGCATTGTCTCTAATTCAGGGTCTAATTCAGGGTCACATTCAGGTTCAACTCCAGCTTGTGCAGCAGATGTAGAAGCTTTGCTCCTTGGTGTCTTTCTCTGCATAAGTCACAAACATACATAACAATATAGGCATGAAATACAAGCCATAAACATATATAAGATCAACAATTATTGTTCAGTGTTGTTACCTTTCTCTTCAAGGCATTGGGATCTTGTTCAGTGCTCTTACACTTCCTTGAGTTATGTCCAAATTTGTCACACTTGGTGCATCTATAACTCAAACCAATTCTCCTCATCCTTGATCCATTTTCATCTTGCTCTCTAATCCTTAACTTCTTAGGTCTGCCAGGACCCTTCTTATATTGAGGTGGTTCCATGTTCTCAACATCCACATCCGGCCACATGTCCATACCATTAATTGGACTGACATTGTTTTCATAGCAACATTTGTAAGTCTCTCTCATGTAACAAGGATCAACATATGTTTCAGGATTCAAATTCTGATATTGAATTGCAGACACTGCATGTCTGCAAGGGATGCCCACAAGGTCCCAAAATCCACATGTACAACTTTTTTCCCCAAGATTAACAACAAATTGTAGCCCATTATATGGATGGTGCACCTGCCATAAATCACCCATGCTCCATGTTGGCAGCCATTCTCCACTCATCAAAGTTTCCTTATCTAATCTTTTCCTAGGATTAGGCATAACATTATGTTTCCACTTGTCAAGCTTAACCAGGCTATTGGCAATCCTACCCATTAAATAGTTCCTAATCCATTCTACCATTGTAAGAATTGGTTTATCCCTAGCTTGTAAAATTGTACTATTAAATGATTCACTTAAGTTATTCATCAGAACATCACACTTAGGGTAAAAGCTAAAGGAATGCTTACACCATAACTTTGTAGGTACTCCCATCAACCACTCCCATGCCTTCTTATCCAATGCCTTGAGCTCATTCATCTTTTTCTCCCATGCCTGAATGTATGTAGCTTTGGCAGCTCCCATGAGTAGGTCCCTGATAGCAGCTCCACCACCAAACTTCTTCTTGAAATTTGCATATAAATGCCTTAGACAAATTCTATGTTCAATTTGCTCAAACATCTCCTCAAAGACACTTACAAGACCCTGAAACACATATAAATACATAATTACTTACATACAAACCACAGATCTGAAAAAAAAAAGTAACATAAATCAAGATTACCTTTTGTTGGTCTGATATAAAGACATACTTTCTTTCAATCCCAATGTCTTCCATAAGTAGCTGCATAAACCATTTCCAACTTTCCTTTGTTTCAGTCTCTACTACACCAAATGCCAAAGGATAGTATTGGTCATTTGGATCCCTTGCCACAGCCACTAATAACTGCCCCCCATACTGTGTCTTAAGGTGACACCCATCCACTCCAATGAATGGTCTACATGCCTTTGTGAACCCTTTCTTACAACCATCAAAGCAGAAATAAAATCTACCAAATCTAGGAGGTAGGGTTGGAACTGGCCTCTCAGTATCAATCTTTACAGTATTTCCAGCTGAATGTTTCTTCAGCTCAGCTGCATAACTCCATAACTTGTTAAATTGTTCCCTTGCATCTCCTTCAATAATCTGCTCAGCCATGGATCTAGCCCTCCAAGCCTTCCCTTTGGTTATGCCTACTGAGTATTTTTTCCTAAGCTCTGTCATAATTTCTGAAACTTTAACTTTACCTTGTGATTTTCTTTTCTCAACAACTAGCTTAGAGACCCACTTGGAATTGGCGGTTTTGTTATTTAATACCCTAGCACATGTGTGTGTCCCCACCCAAGTTTTTATTTGGTAAGTGTGTCTGTCCCCCACTTTGCTACATAATGCTAAAAACCCACATTTACCCTTGCACTCCACCCTAACCCTATAGCTCTCATTTTTTACAAAAGTTATCTCTCTCCCATTTAAAATTGACCAGTCTCTAATTGCATCTTTAAATTCAGAAAGAGATTTGAATTCCATACCTAATTTGAATTGAAAGTCCTTGTTGACCAACTCACTTCTGAACTTCTCATACTTTGGCTTTGGTTGTTTGTCATCCTTGTCACTATCATCGGGATCAGAGCTATCCAGCTCTTCACTATCATATACCATCTCTCCACTTTTAAAATTGGTAGCATTCCTCTTAGAACTAGAACCCAAAACACTTTTAGGAACAAGAAGATTCACTTTGGTCCCCTTCACAGATTTCATTTTCTTGGTGTCCTTTGATGCCATAATCTTATATCTCATAGTCTTTCCATTTACCTCAACCTTGTTACCACTCTATGGTATTTCTACTTCCACTTCTTCAAAGTCTTCCTCTTCTCATTCACATACCCTTTCTTCTTCACTGTCATCAAATGCTGTCCCTCCTTCATAATCTTCATTTGCACTATCATCATCATTAGAGTCACTAAAACTCTCAAAATCCGGAGTCAACACTTTGGACATCATGTCTTCAACCCCATGTTCTACCCATATGTGTCCATCAACATTAAAGGACAAACTGTGATTAGCAATTTCTCCAGCTTGAGCATCATCAATCAAGTGGGTAAAACTTTTGTCCACAGTTGAAATCTTCCTCCATAGCCTGAAAGAATCGTAACCCCAGTCTTTCACCAAGCTAACAGCTTCAAAAAAACTCCACTTGTCAGAGTCTTGTCCTTCTACAATGGTTTCACTCCCTCCCCTGTAAAACACGTGATTGTCTTGCACAAAGTTTCCTCCATGGTGAAAGATAACTGAAAAAACCCCATTTCTGCAAACACCCAGGTACCTAAACGTTACTATTCGTGACCAGTCATTAAAATAAGTTCAATGGAGAAGAAGATTTAACTTACCTTTTGACAATGTGGATGAATGCAACCCTAGCAGCAACAGCAACTTCCCAGGATGATGAACGAGAGAGCATAGACTGTGAAGATGAAGAATCAGTTTTAGTTAGGGTTTAAAATGGGCAAAATAATGTGTTAACACTGAAGGGCATTAATGTCTTTCTACACTATCCAATACACATGTGGCATTTAAGTTCTGAAAAAAATGAAAAAAAACGTGACAGATCAGCATTTTTTGTGATGTGGCATGGAAAAGGTTTTAAGAAGAATTATTTTAAAATGTTGAGGGAATTCCTGCAACTTTTTTTTTGCAGGGGGGTTTTTCAAATGCGCCCTATATGGCAGGGGGCAAAATAGGTATTAACCCATATATATATATATATATATATATATATATATATATATATATATATATATATATATATATATATATATACACACACTTTCAGAAAAATAAGTAGGTGTATTTTAGCAAACCACAGTGGATGAATATTTCTTTTTTTAATATTATATTATTTACACAGAATATTAAGATAAATTATTTACAACAAATCTTTTCAATGGTTAAGCTCCATTCTTTGTGTAAGTTAAGGATCCCTTCTTTGTGTATGTTGAAGCTCCCTTCCCTATTTAAGTTCCAACTTCTAAAATAATGATGCATGAATGTCAGAACTTTGCATTCAAATTTACCATTTTTTTGCAGTATGTTCGTTTGAAGAGAGAGGAGAACACAAGAAATATCGTACTATATCTTTGAGTTAGAAATGTACAACACATCTTTGAAGCAAGATTGATTTTTTGCACTTGTAATCTATCAAATGAGAAAAAATACAACAACAACATCAACACTATTATGTGACATAGATTGCAAGGGCAGAAAAAATGTTTTGTTCTAGATAGAAGAAATTGAAGATTGGTTATGTCTTGCAATCCATCCCAAAGAATATTGAACGCGAGTTTTAGGCGGCTTCATTTAAGTAAGCATTAGGTTAAAATTTGTTTGACGAGTGTTTTTATAGTGAAATTTGATTATTTGATCCCTCGGTTATATCAAAAAAAACAAAAGAGTTAGTTCATTGAGTTTATACTTATAAACAAATAAAAACATAAACTGCAAAAGATGGGATTCGAAGCGTGTCCTGATTTGTTTTTTTCCTTGGTGTTTTTAAAAATCAAGGGAATATATTATTTTTATTATTTAAAAAAAATATATGACACGCTTAGACATAATACATTGTTTTTTTCTGGCTGAGGTGAAAGTTTCCTCATGAAATATATTATTTGTATTAGTGATAGGGTCAAGATCAAATGACACAAAGGTGTCAAAATTATTATCATAACACCTCTGATAACTCTTCACTGCATATTTGTATGATAAAACCAACCTTTGGATTGAAAGCTACTATTATATAGATCATGTCTGTAAAATTTAACATCAATCGGGAGTCATTTGACTTGTTAATGAGTTGCATAAAAATTCATTAAAACTGACAATTTTGATCCATCTTATTAACAAGCCAAATGATTTTTGATTTTGCTACACTGATATGAAGTGAAGAGTTATCGAATGTGTAATAATACTAAATTTGACACCTTGTTGTCATACACACACACACACACACACACACACACACACACATATATATATATATATATATATATATATATATATGTGTGTTAGGTTTTGATGTTGATTGAATTTTGTTAAAACAACTAGTTAACCAAGATGCTGGATAAGATGTCGTGACATGTTTGTACGAAATCATAGCCTATATTGTTTCTAATTTTAGTAGATTTGTATCCCGCGATTCAAAAGATTTGATATATGTTTCGTGTGGACCAAGTTGCGCATATGAAGATTAGATTCTCTGAAAATTTGTTTCAAGCAAGAAATATCTAAGGATTTGGTTCTCAAGATTGGATGTCAAAACATTAATGAGAACATTACATTTTGCACTAGAAGATTTGATTTGATCTGCAGATTTTATGCAAATCCTATATGTTTGTGAAAAGATATTTTTCTATGAAGAAGGTTTTGTTTGTGACAGTTAGTTTCTCTCTGATGTTGGGCTTTGTGAGGTTGGGATTTATCCCTTTCTGATGCGTATGCCTCTGATGTGAACTTATGTAGTTCCAAACTTTTTGTGCATTATTTTTGAAGATGTTCTTTTGAGGTAATGTTGAAGCTTTATCCCTTTTGTTCTTGGAAGTTTCTACTATTATTTAGTTTTTGCAAGTTGGTTTGTGTAAAGGTTGCTTTAGCCAAAATTTTGCCAAAGGGGGAAATTGGTAGGTTTTGGTGTCTTGGCTGAATTTTGTTAAAATAACTAGCTCAACAAGATGTTGGATAAGATGTTGTGACATGTTGGTATGACATCACAACCTGTATTATTTCTATCTTTATAAGATTTGTATCTTGCGATTCAGAAGATTTGATTTATGTTTTGTGTGGACAAAGTTGCGAATATGAAGATTGAATTCTCTGAAGATTTATTTCTAGCAAGAAATATCTGATGATTTTGGTTCTCAAGATTGGATGTCAAAACATTAATGAGAACATTATATTTTGCACCAGAAGATTTGATTTGATCTTATTTGATTTGTAGATTTTTGTGCAACAGTCCTAATTTGATCTGCTCTATTTTTTAGCCCAAGCCAAAGCTTCTCTCTGGCTATTAAAAGGAATTTTCTAAACCAAAGAAGAGCACGAGCCGCATATGTAAAAGTGTCAATTATTAGGGCTTCCCCTGTTCATTTTTTATTGTGAGTCACTCTTGTATTGTTTGATGCTAAAGCTGGACTGTTACTTGATTTGTAATTTTGAATCACTCATAAGATTTTAAGTAGTAGTTGATTAATGTTTATATGAGTGTGTCTCCTTTTTTTATTGTCATTGTTGTTTATCACATGTGTTGTGATTGAAGGGAAGTACTGGGAGGGGTCTCATACTTAAGAGTGTCTTAGATAGAAAAAACACGGGTAGTGATTACGTGTGAAGTTTGTAAAAACATAGGTTGTTCAGAACTTCAAACTAATACTATTATAGTGGATTTCCTTCCTGACTTGAATGCCCCCAAATGTAAGTGACGTTGCACCGAATTGGTTGAACAATTGACATGTGTTATTTACTTCCAGCAATTTACTTTACATTGTTAACTGTTATTTCTATTGTTACGATGTCTTGACATTGTATTCAACATTTATTCTTTCTTATTGTGCCAGAATTTCAATATATATATATATATATACATGAACAAAGAGTTAACTAAACAAACCACTTATAAGTTGTGTGAAGTGTTAATGACCCACTTATTGAAAAATACAACATGACATATAATTTAGGTAAAATATCTAGTTTGGTCAGTTAACTATATCATTGGTTCAGATTAGTCTCTTAATTTTTTTCGAGTCACCTTGATTCCTTAACTTTCAAAATATTTTATTTTAGATCTTTTCTAACTAGTGAGAATTTTCATTTGCAGTTGTAACAGCCCGAATTTAATTAACTGACTCATTAAATTAAATAAGGATTTATTTACTTAATTTGGACGAAGTTTGATAATTAATTGGATCGTCAGTGTTATTGAGAAACATGTTCGGATTATTAAGTGAAGTTGGAATTTATTCGGTTAATCGAAGAATTAATAAAGTGGAATATGTAGAGAAATAATATTAGAAATAATATTATTATTGGATTTTTATTTAATTGAGATAAAGTCGGATTTAATTGGATTAATTGGAAAATAATATTAAGGGTAATAATATTATTTGTTGGAGCATAATTATTTATTTGAACTACTCTATTTCATCAATTGGGCCTAATTAGTTAGGAAGTGGAATTATATGGGTTAAGCCCAATATGAATAATATAGTAAGGGTTGGAAGAGTAGAGGTATCATAACTTTGTTCATTTGCAAAAGAAGAGAAGAAAGGAGAAAAATCTAGGGGAGGAACAACAAGGGAGAAAGCTAGGGTTTGAAGCACCTTGAAGAGGTAAGGGGGAGAATCCTTCTTATTATGGGTTTGTATGATTGGGTCAATGGGTAGATTAACATGATTAGGTTTGTTGTTGGTTGAAATCCATAAAAAAAAATGATGTTAGAAATATGTTTTGATATTAGTAATTGATGCATTGGTGAAATTAGGGGATGATTGAGAACCACTAATTGGCATGTAGTGATACTATACCAATATAGAAACTGAAGCGTGTTCCTATACTGTAACTTATTTCCGGTCTGTGATATATATAAAAGCAGATATTTTCGAATAAGCAAGGAAAACAGGGCACATGTGTGTTTCTTTGTGTCATGAGGTATATACAGTGAAACATCATTTATTATAGTGATATATATATATATATATATATATATATATATATATATATATATATATTATTCCAGTTACTGTAGCGAGAGAAATTGTTCATTCTATAGCTTGTTTGTTACATCCATGTACAGTAGCGTGTGTATTTCAATTCCCTGTGGCACCAATTTGTTTTATGATATATATGTAGAGTGCTACATGATGGTTGGTCAAGATATAATATATAATTGGGAACATTAGGGTTCTAGAATGTTATTATATGACTTATTTTATTTTCTATGTCATATTTGGGTTCTATTATTATGCTAGAATGGAAACAATAGTATGTTATTGGAAACAGTAGGATGATGTATAATTAAAATAAGTAAGATACTAGAATTTAGAAAATGGAATAGAAATAGTATTGAATTAAAATTAATATAGTGTGATATTAATTGGGTGATTAAGGTAATAGTCGAATTAATTTCAATAAGTCTATTTGATTGAAATAAACTTGGATTTGGATAAGTTATTCGGTTTTACCGGTAAATTACGGTATCTTGAGAATTTAACCGTAATTGTATTTTTGGCCAAATACTAATGAATTGATACTTTGTTTGGAAGTATATTCTTATATTTTATTGGCAATATGAATTAACATGAGATAGTATGATTTACTAGTGTTAATTGTATTTTGTGAATCATAATTGAATATTGTTTCTATTATGTGGATTGATATCAATGCGTTGTGAATGTTGTGTACAATTTGATATATAATTCATAGAGTTTAATTATTGTTGGTATGCAGTAAGTTAAGATTGATGAGATAATCTTAATTGCATAGTTGGTTCGTAATTGTACATTCATTCATGGCATAGTCGGCTTTATTGTGGAAGCGGTGAAACTGTGGGTTCACATGGTAATAGACGGTGATCCTTGAATGGAAATAGACGTAGAATACGTTGATCCTTAATTGGAAACATGCGTGGTGGCTTTGATCTTGTCCGGATCGGAAGCGTGGCTTGGATTCTAGATATTGAATCGGAAAGCGGTGAAACGTTGGGTTCACATTGCGGTACCACATGCATAGCGTCACATATCTTGCATTGAGTCACATTAGAGTTATGCGGTAATTGAATATGTGAAATTGATGTAGTTGTGATATGTGTATGAGTTTGATAATTGAAATGGGTGATGTTTGGATACATACTTGGTTAAATGTGTGAATATGTGATAATTATGGTTATGTGCATAATTGGAAATATAGTATTGAAATTGGAATAGTATACTCTTTATACTTGTTAAATGCTTCATATATGTGAATATATTGATTAGTATTATTTTACATGATTAGGCATGGTGTAATAAATTCCTATAATTGTTGATTTTAACCATTGTATCTTTTTATACTTTCTTCATAATGATTCGTATTCTCACCCTTCTGTTTTAATGTTGCCCTCGTGTGGCGACATGCAGGTTCTGGAGTTAGTAGCTCGCGTGTGATCTTAGTCGGAGTTTCTTCCGAGTTATTTGGAGATTAGGTAGTGAGTCGATGCTCTGGTCATGTAACACTGGATAGACTAGTTATTTGTACTCATGTTTCTATTCGGTTATGTATTACGTTTGATTTGAGAACCTGTTATGTTACTACTTGTTGTTTGATAGGCTCTTAATCCAAATATTCTGAATTATGTTTTAGTTTATGTTGATATGATTATTGAGACTTGATCATGGTATGGGACATGGATCATTTTATGAAACACATGAGTATTTAGTAGTTTCCGCTGTGACTGCATATTCTGGATAAAATATGATTAATTGAGAAGTGTTATTTGAAATGACCAGGTGTATTATATATTGTAAGTAAATGTTGTCGGTTTTTAAAGGCTTTTAGTTTTTAAAAACATCGATGTGACGCCCTTTTGTTATATGCATGCTTATTCTCTGATTATATGCTTATTTATTTTGGGGTATAAAAGGGGTGTTACAGCACTCATTCATTGTTTTCTCTAGCTATCTACACGAAGATGAGAAACTTTATTACTGTATCTGAGACCCAGATTACATCCAACTCTTCTTTGGGCTTTTGCAACGACGAGAGATAACAATAATAACAATACTAACAAGAACGAGAATTCTTTTTGGAATGACGAGAAATAACAATAACAACAATACCAATAACAGGGAGAATTCTTTTTCAAATCAAGGTGCTGCAATGGATAAAAAAAAATTGAGATCATTCCAAAATAAAATATAATAGAATATAGTAGGATATTAACTAAATATAATTAATATGCTTCATTATTATACACTTATTTAAGTAATATTAATATGTGTACAAACTTTTTATCATACCATTCAATTACACACCCTTATAAATATTGTCAGCAGACAAGCACAACCTAATAAAGTTCGTCGGATCTCGACTTATTTTTAGCCCTAACACAACCTATATAGTGTTGAAATGTAAGAACGAAGTGTTTCGTTCTTTGACGTCTGACACATACTCTACATCATCACTTCTATTTTCTTAAACCAATTTTAAAAAGAAAGTGTTTATTTAGTGCATAATTAAGAACAACAATGTTTAAGGATATATTTCAATAACGGATAAATATCCTGTTAAAGGAGATATCTTATAGTTTGGAAAGCCAGCTTCGGCGAAGAGTTTCTTCCATTCTTCTTCAGTTCTCTCTTTCCCATTAAAAAGACATGTCATGTTTACATCCATAAGGAGCTTCATTTGAGTAATGTTCTTCTCATCTTTCTTTTGATTTATCACCATCTCTATCACAATCACTTTTCCTCTTTTTGCATCACTTGTAACTGCTTCTTTACATTTTTTCAATATCTTAATACAATCTTTATCACTCCAATTATGTAAAATCCACTATAGAATATAAAAAAAAAACAAAATATTAGACATTTCTTCAAATAATTTAAGATACTATCAAATTTATATTTATAACTGTTTAGTCAAAGATTGAACAATTTCAAATATGTCTCTGATCGTACGATCCAGACATGTCTGAACCATTCAATCTTGATTGATTCAACAATTATAAATGTAAATTTAACTTCGGTGTAATAAGTCATACCTTAAGAAGAATAGTATCAGAATTAGGAATAGATATGAACATGTCACCACCAACATAACTCAAATTCTTGGTGTCAGATAAATTCTCAACAACTTGTGGCCTATCAAAAACAATACATTTCAGCATAGGAAATGTCTTACAAATAATCTTAGCTGTTGTTCCAGTTCCACCACCAACGTCTACAATTGATTCCAATTCTTCAAACACAAAATTACAATCTCTCAAAACCAAGTTTATCATTTTCGAATCACAAGCCATTGCCTCGTTGAATGATCTATTAAAATTAGGGTTTTTATCAAGAAAATCCCAAAAAGCATATCCTAAAGTAACATCAAAGAGTGTAAGATCATCCTCATAAATCCACTTTTTCAGCTCATGAAAGGAGCACAAAAGCGTTGGATCAAGAATACCCTCAACCACTGGAGCTAAACAAATGTCACTTCCTTTAACAAGAAGCTCAGATGCAACCGTTAGAGCGTAAGCTTCTTCTTCATTATTCAAACCTCGATTAGTTACAATCTCAAAGAAGCCGTTGTGTGCGAGGTAACGCATGAGACTACGCACGTTACCCGATTTGGACGATGGAACTTGAAGAACTGAAACTAGGTTTGATAGAGTAATTGGTTGGCCATGATCATGGATGATATTTGGTATGTTCATTTCAACTGTCCATTTAAGAGACATGGAATCTATGAAGGCATACATGTGTTTGTATAAGAGAGTTTGTGCTTTGAAAATTTCACTTGGTTTTCGGCCATTGATTGATGAACTCATTCTTTTGCAAATGAATATTTGGTGTTTGTGTTTTCATTAGACGCATACTATTTATATATACATATAATATATTTATGATGTCGGTATGAACTTTCAAAGCAAACAGTAAGATTAATATAATATAATATACACTATGTCACAATTATTATCACATGGGAAATATTTTGCAATGTGAAACAAGATTTAAGGGGGGCATAGAAAAAATGGTTTAATTGTTTTTGCAAGCAGCCTCTTTTATAAACTGATATTTTTTCAAGTGTTTCTTTTCTTTCAAACTCTAAGAAAATAATAGAGGGATAGAAGTAGTGGATTACGTAATCTAAAATTATATGGCAAACCCTATAACTTCTTAAAAGTATACTAATATTTTATATTGTTTCACTAAGAAAATAATACATTGAGTTATCTTAACTCACTAAGTGTAATCTATTCAATTTTTTTTGTCAAAAAAAAAGTTTAATCTTTTCAATTTTATTTAATTTTTCTATAATAAATATTGTATATTAATATAGTAAAATTATTGGAGAGAAAAAAATTTAATTTGAGGGTTAGAGTTACGGACTCATGTATTTTTCTAATAAGATTAAAAAAAATAGGGATTTTTCGTTAACCGTTGGATCAGACAAAATGTTCGTGGGATATTTTTCTCTTATCGTTCACAAATCGTGAAGAAAATTATTATACATGTTAAGTAAGTATGATGTGATCAACAAGTTAGAGAAATCAAGAGTTTAAGAAAATTATTACTATTCGATTTTTAAAAAACTTAATCTGCACTGACTTCTCTATTTCTGACCACCGGCATGAAGACCTTCCATGATGGACACTTCTTCTTCAATAGACTCCTCTATCTCCATCCAAACTTCAAACACAAAAGATATCCTTTTCATAATCTTTTTAAATACTTATGACATCCTGATTTCTAATTTTTTCAAGCTTTGCCTTAAAAATAATTGTTTCTTAAACAAGATACTTGACGAGGCTTATAGATCTCAGGACTTGGACGCTAAAGAATAATTTATATAGGAGATGTATCACTAGTTAATGTGTTATTGAAGATAACATAATTACGAGACAAGCTCATGAAACCATAAGTATGGGAGTAATAAGACTTTGTGCCTTGAAATTTTCACTTGGTTTTCGGCCATTATAAAGTCATTATTTTGCAAATGAATTAATATTTGGTGTTTGTGTTTTCTTTTGAGGAGTAATATATATATATATATATATATATATATATATATATATATATATATATATATATATATATATATATATATATATATATATATATATATATATATATATATATATATATATATATATATATATATATATATATATATACCCAAATCACTGTTCACAAATATGTGTGAACAATGTTTTTTTTTAATTTTTTTTAAATTTTTCTTTTTTTTAATTATTTTGATTAATAAAATATTAAAATTTAGTTAATACAGTTTAAAGTTTGATTAATATATATTAAAAAAATAGTTTTAAGTTATAAAGTAAAGTTAGTTAATTGAATGTTATAAATTGATTAATATAGTTCATAGTTTGATTATCGAGTGTTTTGATATTAAATATTAAATTTTACGTAATAAATTAACTTTGGTTAATATTATGTATAAAATTGGTTAATACAGTTCATAACTTGTTTAATAAATTCTCAAACATAAAAAAAATTAAATAGTAAAATAAAGTTGATTAATCTATTTATAATTTAGTGTCTGAACATGGTTAATAGTATGTATTTGATTGATTAATATAGTAGTAAAAGTGGTTAATAAATTATAAGTAAAATAAGTGTTTAATAATATATATTTTTGTGATTAATACAATTATGAAGTAGAGTAATAACACAACCTTATATTTATGTTATAAAATAAATTTTAAAATGAATATTTTTTAAAAATTATATTATTTTAATAAAAAACATATAACGTACATATGTGTGTGATGTCGGTAAGAACTTTCAACAAACTAACAGTAAGTGAGTTACAAGTATTATAATATGAAAAATATTTTGCAATGTGGAACACGAGGTAGATGAAAGAACTGTGCGATTTAAGGGGGCCATAGAAAAACTGGTTTAATTGCTTTTGCAGGGTGCCCTTTTACAGACTATTTTTTTTTTTTTTCAAGTGTTTCTTTTCTTTCAAACTCTAACAAAAGAAAATAATAGAGGGATAGATGTAGAATAATAAAAATGGGTTACGTACTCTAAATTTACATGGTAAACCCGATAAAAAAAATATATACCAGTGTGGATTAGTTGTTTGAACCCAATAAAAATGGTTCTGCGATAAAAAAAATTGATTTTGAATTAATTGCAATTATGTAAAATTGAAAATCTTCATATTCTAGCTTCAAGTAGAATCAATTATTGAAAGCATAATCAATTATGCATGAGACAATCAAACACGTCAAAATCAATTCTAAGTGTCCATAATCAATTCTAGATGCCTCAAACATTAAACCAAACATAGACTATATCTAGTCAAATACCCGTGCGGCCATACGAATAAATTTATTTGATACGATATAAATTATATTTAGGTATGGATCAAAATTTTAAATTAGCTATTCATTTTAGAATGAACAATAGTGTTAAAAACTCAATTATTATATTTAATAATCAAAGTAATTATTGTTTAAAATAATAGGTATTGTGCTGATAATGACTTGTAAAATAAAAATTTTATTTGATAGAATATAAAATTTATTTATATACATATGTAAATTGAAATGAGTTATTTAATTATAAAATAAAAAATAATTATCATGCAAAGAGGGCATAACACCCTCCCTCTTATCATAATAATAACTAGTAACAAACCCGTGCATACGCACGGGTTCTGGTCTGTTGCGCGTATTTGTTTACATAATATATTTAGATCAATAATAAATTTTTTCATATATAAAATATTTAGATCAATAATAAATTTTTTCCGTATATCATTTTTGAATTAAAAAATATTTGGATCATAAATATCATTTTTCATATATAAAATATATAGATCAATAATAGATTTTTTTCCCGTATACAAACTTCATTTTTGTTTAGGTATCATTTACAAAAATATTTGGATCAATATAAATTTTAGTATATAAAATAATTAGATTAATAATAGATTTTTCTTTCGTATCATAATTTTGAATAAAAAATATTTCGATCTTAAATACTATTTTTTTATATAAAAATATATAGATCAATAATAGATATTTTTTTCGTATACAAATATTATTTTTGTTTAAATATCATTTTAAAAAATATTTGAATCAATGGTAAATTTTCGTATATAAAAATATTTAGATTAATTATAGACTTTTTTCCGTATACCATTTTTGAATAAAAAATATTTGGATCATTAATACCATTTTTTATATAAAATATATAATTCAACAATAGATTTTCCCCGTATACATACTTCATTTTTGTTTAGGTATCATTTACAAAAATATTTGGATAAATAATAAATTTTCGTATATAAAAATATTTTGATTAATAATAGATTTGTTCTCGTATACCATTTTTTAATCAAAAATATTTGGATTTCGTATATAAAAATATACCATTTTTTATTCTAGCTTCAAGTAGAATCAATTATTGAAAGCATGATCAATTATGCATGAGACAATCAAACACGTCAAAATCAATTCTAAGTGTCCATAATCAATTCTAGATGCCTCAAACATTAAACCAAACATAGACTATATCTAGTCAAATACCCGTGCGGCCATACGGATAAATTTATTTGATACGATATAAATTATATTTAGGTATGTATCAAAATTTTAAATTAGCTATTCATTTTAAAATGAACAATAGTGTTAAAAACTCAATTATTATATTTAATAATCAAAGTAATTATTGTTTAAAATAATAGGTATTGTGCTGATAATGACTTGTAAAATAAAAATTTTATTTGATAGAATATAAAATTTATTTATATACATATGTAAATTGAAATGAGTTATTTAATTATAAAATAAAAAATAATTATCATGCAAAGAGGGCATAACACCCTCCCTCTTATCATAATAATAATAATAATAATAATAATAATAATAATAATAATAATAATAATAATAATAATAATAATGCAAAAAATACTCGTAAGATGAAGAAATATAAAGAGGAAATTTTGATATTTTGAAATAAAGATTTTGTCTTTTAAATCAAAGAAAATTATTGATTAAAGTAAAATATGAATAATGATCCGTGGGATGAAAAAATTATTCGATGCAATATAAAATGTAGCGAAAATACTCTTTTTTGTCCCTTAACTTTGCTTCGGGGTCCAATTTGGTCCCTTAACTTTTAAGAAGTTCAAATTAATCCTTTAACTATTAAAACAGCGCCACGTTAGTCCTTCCGTCTGAGTCCGTTAGTCAAAGTAAAAAAAACGTCCAGGTAACATTACAATATACTGACGTTGAATGCCACTATTTATTATTTTAAAAAATATCTTTTTATTCTTATTCTATTTCACTATTTATTCATTTCAATTTTCACTAATTTTTTTTTAACATTTTCATTACAATAAATAAAATGATGGCGACTTGGTATGGTCGTTTGTTTTCTTCATGGATTCGGGAGAGAGTGTCTGTCTGTGTTGTTGTTGAACACAGAGAGAGACAGAGACACAGAGGAAAAAATGAGATTTTAAAGATCATAAAAAATTCAAAGGATGATTCCATTTTGATTCTTGTTTCCAGTTTTAGATTCTTCAAAATAAAAAAAATAAAAAACAACAATCTTTTTTCTTTCCTCTTTAGAAAACCACAAGAAAATCTCAACATTTTGAATACCCTTTACTCAAAACTTTGTTGTTCATCTTAGGGTTTGGATCCACAGTGTTTACACGCTTGTGCTGGTGGAATAGTTCAGATACCTCAGGTGAATACCAAAGTTTTCTACTTTCCACAAGGGTATGCAAAATTGGGAGGGGACGATGATAGGATTTGGATTCAGAGGGTTTCATTTTTGCTTCTCTTGCATGGTGGTTTTTGTTTATGAAACAATGGTTTTTGTTGTAGGTTTTGGTTTATGAGATTAAGGGTATTTTGAAAAAGATGAAGAATATATTAAAACCCATAAATTATCATTTAGAGTCCGATTTTCTTTCACTATATCAGTCATAAAAATTGAATTTTACATGTCACCTGCCACATCAACAAAAATTAACACCGTTATTGACATTTTGACGGAAAGGACCTACTTGCTCCGTTTTTAAGACTTAAAGGATTGATTTGAATTTTTTAAAAGTTAAGGGACCAGACTGGACCCCAAGGCAAAGTTAAAGAACGAAAAAGGGTATTTTCCCTAAAATGTATATATAACAAATGCAATATTTGAAATGATTTACTAAATTGTAAAACGAATAATAATCATATAAATTTAATTGTATTAAATAAATATTAAAAAAAATTGTGAGATGGAAAAATTAATATTTAAAAATAAAGATTTTGTCTCTCAAACTAAGACATGGTTGATTAAATAAAATAGATATTGTGTTTATAGTGACACGTTTAAAATTAAAAAATAGGTTATAGTGTTTTTAGTGATACTAAATAAATAGAAAAAAATGAAAATGAAAAAGTGTGGGAAAAAATGTGAGAGAGACTTGAAATTTTAATCAAGAAAAAGAATGAGTGTATGTAATATTTAATTGTGATTTAATTGCTGAAGTCTGAAAAGTGAATGCTACATATCACGTTGTAATAAGAGATGAGAATGGAAAAAAAAATAAACATTACTTAGTTACGTAAATGTCCTTTTCTTAGTATAAATAATTTTGTTAGAACAAGATTTGTTCTGATCAATATTCTTAGTTTTGATGATAACAAGGATATGAATTTTGTGTGAGATAATGTGGTACTCTAATACATTGCAATTTCCCTTTCAGGAAATATATAAAGAGTATGCACAAATCAGCGCTCAGAAGCTTTGTCTCAGAAGGTTCAGCATGCAACATCAGAACATGGTCTGGCAAGACATCAGAAGATGGTCAAGGCAGAATCAGAACATGGGTCTATGGAAGCATCAGAAGAACTTGAGATCAGAAGCAGAAGCACTGAAGTTCTCATGGTATCACGCTCAGAAGCACTTCAAGGTCAGAAGACAAGAAGATGCTTTGCACCAAGATGTTTGACTCTGATGATTTTCAAACGTTGTATTCTCAAACGTCAGATCAGAAGAAAGTACAAGTGGCAGGCTACGCTGACTGACAAAAGGAACGTTGGAAGCTATTAAAGGCAACGTCAGTAGACACAGCGTGAACAAGGCTCGAGGTAGTTGACAAAAGCGTGAAACATTAAATGCAATGCTGTACGGAATACGCAAAGCATTAAATGCACCCAACGGTCATCTTCTCAAACGCCTATAAATATGAAGTTCTGATGAGAAGCAAGGTTACCAATTCTGAACGAAATTATTTTGAAAGACTTGCTGAAACGCTGTTCAAATTCAAAGCTCAGAAACTTCATCTTCATCAAAGCTCACTACATTGTTGTTGTAATATATTAGTGAGATTAAGCTTAAACGTTAAGAGAAATATCACTGTTGTGATTATAGCTTTTAAGAAGCATTGTAAAACTCTTATTTGATTACATTAATTTGTAAGTAACTAGAGTGATCAAGTGTTGATCAGGATACTCTAGGAAGTCTTAGCTTGTGTCTAAGCAGTTGTAATTAGAGTGATCACGTGGTGGTCAGGATACTCTAAGAAAGTCTTAGCTTGTGTCTAAGCATTTGTTCCTGGAGTGATCAGGTTGTGATCAGGATACTCTAGAAGACTTAGTCGCGGACTAAGTGGAAAACCATTGTAATCTGTTGCGATTAGTGGATTAAATCCTCAGGTGAGGTAAATCACTCTGCGGGGGTGGACTGGAGTAGTTTAGTTAACAACGAACCAGGATAAAAATTACTGTGCAATTTATTTTTATCGTTCAAGTTTTTAAGACTACACTTATTCAAACCCCCCCTTTCTAAGTGTTTTTCTATCCTTCAATTGGCATCAGAGCGCCGGTTCTAAGGTGCAAGCACTTAACCGTGTTTACAAAAGATTCAGGAAGAGAAAAACGCTTCAGTAAAAGATGGCTGGTGAAGTTCATACAAATCCAACTGCATCTACATCTGGCTCTGCTGAGCAATACAACGGTAACAATGGTTATACTAGACCACCTGTATTTGATGGTGAAAACTTTGAATACTGGAAAGATAAACTGGAAAGTTACTTTCTTGGTCTGGATGCTGATCTATGGGATCTTCTGTTGGATGGTTACAAACATCCTGTTAAAGCTACTGGTGTAAGACGAGAAGCGAAATGAATGATGATCAAAAGAAAGATTTCAAGAATCATCACAAATGCAGGACTGTTTTGCTGAATGCTATCTCTCATGCTGAGTATAAGAAGATATCTAACAGGGAAACGGCCCATGACATATATGAGTCCTTGAAGATGACTCATGAAGGAAATGCTCAAGTCAAGGAGACCAAAGCTCTTGCACTAATCCAGAAGTATGAAGCCTTCAAGATGGAGGATGATGAAGACATTGAAAAGATGTTTTCAAGATTTCAAACTCTGACTGCTGGATTGAGAGTTCTCGACAAAGGCTACACCAAGGCTGATCATGTAAAGAAGATCATCAGAAGTTTGCCCAGAAGATGGGGCCCAATGGTGACTGCATTCAAGATTGCGGAGAATCTGAATGAAGTTTCTTTGGAAGAGCTGATCAGTGCCCTGAGGAGTCATGAGATTGAACTTGACGCTAATGAACCTCAAAAGAAAGGTAAGTCTATTGCTTTAAAATCTAATGTTAAAAAATGCACTAACGCTTTTTAGGCTAGAGAAGAAGATCCTGAAGAATCAGAATCTAAAGAAGAAGATGAACTGTCCATGATCTCCAGAAGGGCAAACCAACTCTGGAAGAGCAAGCAAAGGAAGTTCAGAGACTTCAGAAGTTCAAAGAAATTTGAACGAGGAGAATCTTCTGGTGACAGAAGATCTGACAAGAAGAAGGCTGTCTGCTATGAGTGCAATGAGCCTGGACATTACAAGAATGAGTGTCCGAAACTTCAGAAGGAGAATCCCAAGAAGAAGTTTCATAAGAAGAAAGGTCTTATGGCAACATGGGATGATTCTGAATCAGAATCAGGATCAGACTCTGAAGGAGAGCAGGCAAACTTTACGCTGATGGCGACAGAAGATGATGGATCAGAATCTACATCAGAATCAGATTCTGAAGAGGTATTTCTGAACTATCTAGAGAAGAGTTAGTTTCCAGTCTAACAGAGCTTCTTGAATTAAAAGCTCATCTTAGTATCAAATACAAAAAGCTGAAAAAGCAATTTGAATTTGAAACTAAGAAGCTTGAGTTGGAAAATTCTGAATTAAAAGAAAAAGTTTTAAAATTATCCAATAATGTTGGATCTCCTTCTGATTCAGAAAAATCCACTCCCAGTCTGAATCATATTCTGAAAGAATATGATTTAAGTTTCAGGAAGTTCTTATCTAGAAGTATTGGCAGAAGTCAGCTAGCTTCTATGATATACGTTGTGTCTGGGAACAAGAGAGTTGGCATTGGTTATGAGGGTGAAATCCCATACAAGCTTGAATCTGTGGATGATATGAAAATATCATACAAGCCTCTGTATAACCAATTTAAATTTGGCCACTCCCATGATATTAAGCACACATCACATGCACAAAGTTTTCACATAACACACACCAAGAAGCATGTGACACAACCTAAGAAATATCATGGAACTCAGAATAAGAAGTATCATACTGTTCCTCCTGCTAAATATTTTGCTAAACCCAAGTTCAATCAGAACTTGAGGAGAACTAACAAGAAAGGACCCAAGAGGATGTGGGTACCTAAGGAAAAGATTATTCCTATTGCAGATATCCTTGGCTGCAAAGAAGGAAAAGCACAACATGTCATGGTACCTGGACTCTGGATGCTCGCGACACATGACAGGAAGAAGGTCTATGTTCCAAGACCTGGTGCTTAAATCTGCTGGAGAAGTGAAATTCGGAGGAGATCAGAAGGGCAAAATTATTGGCTCAGGAACTATAAAGTCTGGTAACTCTCCTTCTATTTCTAATGTTCTTCTAGTAGATGGATTAGCTCATAACTTATTGTCCATAAGTCAATTAAGTGACAATGGTTATGACATAATCTTTAATCAAAAGTCTTGCAAGGCTGTAAGTCAGAAGGATGGCTCAATCCTATTTACAGGCAAGAGAAAGAACAACATTTATAAGACAGATCTTCAGGATCTTAAGAATCAGAAGGTGACTTGTCTTATGTCTGTTTCTGAAGAGCAATGGGTCTGGCACAGAAGATTAGGACATGCTAGTTTGAGAAAGATTTCTCAGATTAACAAACTAAATCTGGTCAGAGGACTCCCCAATCTGAAATTCAAATCAGATGCTCTTTGTGAAGCATGTCAAAAGGGCAAGTTCTCCAGACCTGCATTCAAGTCTAAGAATGTTGTTTCTTCCTCAAGGCCGTTAGAACTCTTACACATTGATCTGTTTGGCCCAGTCAAAACAGCATCTGTCAGAGGGAAGAAATATGGATTAGTCATCGTTGATGATTATAGCCGCTGGACGTGGGTAAAGTTCTTGAAACACAAGGATGAGTCTCATTCAGTGTTCTTTGAATTCTGCACTCAGATTCAATCTGAGAAAGAGTGTAAAATCATAAAGGTCAGAAGTGATCATGGTGGCGAATTTGAGAACAGATTCTTTGAGGAGTTCTTCAAAGAAAATGGTATTGCCCATGATTTCTCTTGCCCCAGAACTCCACAGCAAAATGGAGTTGTAGAGCGAAAGAATAGGACTCTACAAGAAATGGCCAGAACCATGATCAATGAAACCAATATGGCTAAGCATTTCTGGGCAGAAGCAATTAACACTGCATGCTATATTCAGAATAGAATCTCTATCAGACCTATTCTAAATAAGACTCCTTATGAATTGTGGAAGAACAGAAAGCCCAACATTTCATATTTCCATCCTTTTGGATGTGTATGTTTTATTCTGAATACTAAAGATCATCTTGGTAAGTTTGATTCCAAAGCACAAAAATGTTTCCTTCTTGGATATTCTGAACACTCTAAAGGCTACAGAGTATACAATACTGAAACATTGATTGTAGAAGAATCAATCCATATCAGGTTTGATGATAAGCTTGGTCTTGAAAAACCAAAGCAGTTTGAGAATTTTGCAGATTTTGATATTGATATATCAGAAGTTAAAGAATCAAGAAGCAAAGCTGCAGAAGCTGGCAGTCTCAGAAGCAATGGATCAGAAGATCAAGTTGTTGCATCTTTAGAGAATCTTAGGATTTCTGAAGAACCAACTATCAGAAGATCACCTAGACTTGCATCAGCTCATTCAGAAGATGTGATCCTTGGGAAGAAAGATGATCCTATCAAAACAAGATCATTCCTTAAGAATGACAATCATAAGTGTTAGACGCTGGCCTTAGGATCTAGAGGGGGGGTGAATAGATCTTAAACAGTTTTGCAGAATTAATTGAACTTTAAGCGGAAGTGATTCTGAATCGACTCGCGTCTATTCCGAACCACTATTGAAACGATTGTATATGTGTTAAAACCACTAACCAGCTTGAGATAAACGATAAGAGAATACACTATAGAATCAATACGTCGCTCTATTGAAAATCAATTAACTTCTTATATGATGAACGACGTTTGCAATGCAGTAATGGTGAAAGAAGCAAAAACACAAACACTTGGTGATAATGATCAAATTGATGGTGATTCAATGTGTGATGGATTGTGAGGTTTATATAAGTTCTTAATTCACAATCTTAACACTCGGATCGTTGATCAATTTGCTATTATAGCCAAATATGAACAGAACGTAAATGAAAAGGTAAAAGCGACAAGAACACGATATTTGTTTAGGCAGTTCGTCGATCGTCCTCGCTACGACTACGTCTGCCCCCAATTCCAAACTGAAATTGGGAAATCTTTCATTAATGTTGAAAGTAGTATATACAAAGAAGAAAGCAAAGCGATAAACGATAAACCAATTATGTCGATCCTTTGAATCTTCTTCCCCCTTAATCTTGAGCAAGATCAAGGTGATCCAAGAGTTTCACTTTGATTCCTTTCTGCAGTGTCTTGAATTGCTTGAACCCTTGTTCCTCAATCGTCACACTCAGCCGAATCCTTGATGAAAACTCTTGATAAAAACCCCCAAGAAACACCTATCTTGGAGGACAAAACCCTCGAATTTTATTCACCAAAAACCCCACAAATCTTCACCCACTAGGAATCTTCAATTCCGTTCCATGGACGTTATCGAACTCGATCACTAACCCTCAACGCAAGAATGATTATGTGTAATTGTGTTGGAGATGACGAAGAACGAAGATGAGAAGCCTTTGTGTATCTTTCAGTCTTTGGTGTTGATATTCAATAATTGAACCTTGGACAATATATATGAGAGCTTTTCAGTTGGAGCAGAGAAAAACAGAATTTTTGACATTCTTGATCAGTTAGGTCGACCTCTTGTAGTGCTTAGGTCGACCTAGCAGAGGTGCATAAGCTTGAATGGTATTTGCTCCCAGTTAGGTCGACCTGTTTGGGAAGTAGGTCGACCAAAATTCTCTTCAAGTACGTTTTTGGGGCAAATCTTCAGTTTAGGTCGACCTAGTTGATGTGTGAGTCGACCTAGCAGAAGTATGTGGAATTTTCTCCATTTTAGGTCGACCTGGGTTGACAGTAGGTCGACCTAACTGCTGCTTTTCTGCATTCTTCTTGTTTTGCTTGTGTTGAGTCGACCTATATGCATAATAGGTCGACCTGTTCTGACATGAGTGATCAATGCTTGCTTTTCTTTGAGTTTTCTGCTTCCACCTTGTTGCTTGTATGCTTATTGAGTTTGCCATGAATCAAAAACATCTTTGTGATTGTAATCTTGTATTCACAAGAAGCAGTGATCAGAATCAGAAGGCATAAAGTCTATTCATATTTTACAGCTGTCATCTATTATCTGATGGTGAACACGTGTCTGTACGGTTAGCACAAAGCGTGCAGTTGAAAAGACGCCGACCTAGGTAACTGTGTTAAATAATTTCATTTACTGTGTTCTCTCTCCTAATGTCATTTCTCATTAAATGCATAATGATTTTTTTTAAAATCTTTTAAATAACCCGCTTCATCTTCATTCCCTCTTTTTCTCTCTTTCTCTCTCTTGTGTGCATCCCCTTCGTTGCATTTCTTTTCAAACCCTAGTTTTTGATTTGATCTCAAAGCATAATCATCATGAACTCATCTTCTTGTTCATCAAATTCAAAAGAAAGGCTCACTTCTACAAAGATCCTTTTACGCAAATATGAGTATGCTCCATTGAAAACATGCTTAATACCCACGAAAGAACTGGAAGTTCTATGTGAATCTGCTGTGGACATCAACAACCTAAAAGCAAATGGCTTTAAGTGTGATGCAAGAATCTTTGAGCAAGGATGGTCTAAATATCTTGATAGATTGGTTGGTCCAATTTATCCTGAACTTGTGAAGGATTTCTGGGTACATGCAACGGTTACCCCAACTGCCATCATTTCATTCGTGCTAGGGCATGAAGTGGTTATCACTGAAAAGCTCATCAGGAAGCTGTACAATCTGAATGATGAAGAAGGTTGGTCTGGTTTTCGACATGCATCAGTTGATTGGTCTAAAGTTGAACAACAAATCTCTCAGACTTTTGGAATTGACTCTAATACACAGGCACCTTAAGGTCGTTTTATAAAGTATGGGCTGAGATTATTCTGGGTTCTCTTCACCATAGAAAGAGGATGCTCTCCTCCTCCTACATCAGTCCGGATCACAAGTACACTCTTTTCTGCATTGGCAAAAAGACTGAGATCAACATCTCTCATATTCTGTTTGAGAATCTGAAGACGTCTATCTTTGAGTCAAGAGAAGACGAAAGGGCGAAGTACCCTCATATTCCAAGAACGACTATTCCTTTTGGAAGAATGATTTCAGACATTCTGATTGAAAGCAAAGTGCTGGACTCCATCAGAAAACTCAATGCGTCCCATTTTCTTGGAGTAGTTCAAGGTCCCATTTTCAATGGTGTGGATTTGTTCAGACTGGAACTCATTCAAAATGTACCTTCTGTGTGCACAAGCTTTCCTGACATTCTGTCAAGAAGAGTTGCTGTTGAAGGTTTTGCCTCTTTGTTTCAAAAAGAACTGCATCAGGTTGTCAAGCTTTACCTGGAAGATTGTGTTAGGAAGCAATCAGATATTGATCCTGCTTGGATCCGTGGCAGAGTACTTCCGTCCAAGGCTGATCTTCTGAAGAAGGATTAGAAGGAACTAAAGGCTAGGCTAAAAATAAAAGCCCGAGAAGATGAGGCTAAGAAAGCCAAGAAGTTGAGAGTCACCTATGATCCTGACAAGGTGGACTCTGAAGAACGAAGAGATAAAAGGATTAGAGATTCCTTTCGCAGAACCAGATCTTCTTCTTCTGTACAAATCTCCAGGCAGGTTTTTACTCCACCTCCTTCTGTCCCTAAACCATCTTTCCAATCACCTCCATCTGAACCAAAAGTAAACTTCACCTTACCAAATCCTTCTCCATCATCCTTCTCCTCTCCCATTCTAAACCCCACACCTTTAAGTATTCTTCCCCCAACTCCTTCTGATAAATCTCTCTCACCAATTCCCTTTACAAATACTCCATCCTCTTCTCAACCTATCCTCTCTGATATTCCATCCTCATCAATCATTCTTTCAGATATCCCTTCTTCCTCATCCACCGCACCTCCACCTTCTATATCCCATCCCTTACCTACTAGAAAATCCAAACCCTACTGTCTTCTCTACCCTGACTACAAATTCACCTTCAATCCGCCTGAACCTGAACCCTATACCTACCTGGAACTTTTCAGACATGAGGTGATTAGCAGTCTAGACCTTCTGAAGGATGCATTTCTAAATGGTCTGGATGATGTTTCTACAAGAAATCTCTGGAGAAGATTTCGCAAGGATTTTCAAGTAGAAGCAATGGGAGTACATAAAAGACTAGTGGCTGCTGCCCCTGGTTACCCTGGTTACCTTCTGGAGGGTGATAATGGTATATACTACCATCCTCTCAGAAATTGTGTTGCTGCTGAGGAGAAGCCCTTTGTGGATGAATTGGAAGTAGCAAGACTGACTGCTGCATTGGAAGCCAACCCTTGCAGGGAGATTGTGGTCTGGATACCTAAATATCCAGTTCTGCTCGGGGATTTCAAGACCCTCTTTGACTTTCTGAGGGAAAACCCTTCTAAGGAAGACCCAAGCTTGGTCATTCCAGAAGTTGTTGACCCACCAGAAGTTGAAGGTCCTTCTGCTCCCAGGAATCTGGCTGTCATTCTTCAGGCACTTGAGAATGGAGATTCTGAGATTCCAGCTGCAGATTATGGAGATGCTTCTATGCAAGAAGCAGATGTAGAAGATCATGTTGATGAAACCATTCCTATTGAGGAAAATCCTATAAATGATCTAACTATGGAAGCCACGGATCAGAATGCCATCCCTGTGGATAGAAGCTGTGAAGCTTCTTCTGATGAACCTTCCCGTCTTGCAAGGACTCTGGAAGTTCTTCAGAAGAACCAGGATGAGCAAAGCTCAGTCAATGCTGAGTTTAGAGCTTTCATAGAGAAGCAGAATGAGCACAACAATGGGGTTCAAGAGATGCTGGCCAAGATCTTGTCAAGGCTAGGGTCGTCTTAGATTGAGTCTTTGTTGTTTTGTTTTTGCTTTTGCTGCATCTGTTTTTGTGCATCTTGTCTTCCTTCTCTTCGTGTACTTCTGTACCTGTTGTTTGAACTTCAATGAAATCATCCTTTTTCCTCCGTGTGTTTCTTTTTGTTTGTATCTGAATCTTTTCTGTTTTTTGATGATATGACAAAAAGGGGGAGAAAATATATGATAAATGATCTGATTAATATTATCAGTTACCGAGTAAAAAGGCTCCACATTTACTAACAGAACTTGCAAAGTTCTATGTTTTTAAGTTGTGTTGTTGCAGGAATCAAAGATTCAAGATCAACATAAGAAGCAACAAAATGAATCAAGCTCTTGGATTCTTGAAGCAAGCTGAGTGCTAGGAAGCTTCAGAATCAGAAGCAAGAAGGAAGAATGATCAGAAATAGCTCTTGGATTCTTGAAGCAAGCTGAGTGCTAGGAAGCTTCAGAATCAGAAGCAAGAAGGAAGAATGATCAGAAATTCTGATAATAGAATATGATCCAAATCATTGTCTATTTGCTCTGATACATTGTCTATTGGATCTGATATATTCTATATGGCTTATATGGCTCTGATACATATTTTGTGTTCTGATACACATTTTATGTTCTAACTCATTCATGCTGACTTTTGTCGTTTAGTTTTGTTCTGTAACATTTCAGGATGTAGAGATGCTCTGATGATGCTCTGGTACATTCAACAATGTTCTGATACAATCTAGCATGAAGTGATGTAAGAAGAAATTCAAAGCTCTGAAGCTATCCGAGGGAAGCAGAAATCAGAAGCTGTGAATGTTCTAAAGATCCAGGAAACTCAAGTTCTGAAGCTGTCCTAAATGGAAGCATGAATCAGAAGCTGTGAATGTTCTGAAGATCAAAGAAATTCAAGTTCTGAAGCTGTCCTAAATGGAAGCAGGAATCAGAAGCTGTGAATGTTCTGAAGATCAAAGAAATTCAAGTTCTGAAGCTGTCCTAAATGGAAGCAGGAATCAGAAGCTGTGAGTATTCTAGGGATCTAAAGAAATTCAAGTTCTGAAGCTGTCCAATGGAAGCAGAAGTCAGAAGCTATGAATTATCTGAAGATCAAGCACTGTGAACGTCTCTACCGAAATAATCAGGAAAGTCATTTATTATTAAAGTTCTTCGAGTATTTATTTCAGGGGGAGATTATTCATCTCAGGGTGAGATTGTTAATCTCGGGGGGAGACATATTCACATGCTTATGCTATAGCTGTGTAATTTGTCTTTAGCCGTCTGCTCTTTCTGATCGCAAATTCATATCATTTATATATGTTTTTGTCATCATCAAAAAGGGGGAGATTGTTAGGACAAGATTTGTTCTGATCAATATTCTTAGTTTTGATGATAACAAGGATATGAATTTTGTGTGAGATAATGTGGTACTCTAATACATTGCAATTTCCCTTTCAGGAAATATATAAAGAGTATGCACAAATCAGCGCTCAGAAGCTTTGTCTCAGAAGGTTCACCATGCAACATCAGAACATGGTCTGGCAAGACATCAGAAGATGGTCAAGGCAGAATCAGAACATGGGTCTATGGAAGCATCAGAAGAACTTGAGATCAGAAGCAGAAGCATTGAAGTTCTCATGGTATCACGCTCAGAAGCACTTCAAGGTCAGAAGACCAGAAGATGCTTTGCACCAAGCTGTTTGACTCTGATGATTTTCAAACGTTGTATTCTCAAACGTCAGATCAGAAGAAAGTACAAGTGGCAGGCTACGCTGACTGACAAAAGGAACGTTGGAAGCTATTAAAGGCAACGTCAGTAGACACAGCGTGAACAAGGCTCGAGGTAGTTGACAAAAGCGTGAAACATTAAATGCAATGCTGTACGGAATACGCAAAGCATTAAATGCACCCAACGGTCATCTTCTCAAACGCCTATAAATATGAATTTCTGATGAGAAGCAAGGTTACCAATTCTGAACGAAATTATTTTGAAAGACTTGCTGAAATGCTGTTCAAATTCAAAGCTCAGAAACTTCATCTTCATCAAAGCTCACTACATTGTTGTTGTAATATATTAGTGAGATTAAGCTTAAACGTTAAGAGAAATATCACTGTTGTGATTATAGCTTTTAAGAAGCATTGTAAAACTCTTATTTGATTACATTAATTTGTAAGTAACTAGAGTGATCAAGTGTTGATCAGGATACTCTAGGAAGTCTTAGCTTGTGTCTAAGCAGTTGTAATTAGAGTGATCACGTGGTGGTCAGGATACTCTAAGAAAGTCTTAGCTTGTGTCTAAGCATTTGTTCCTGGAGTGATCAGGTTGTGATCAGGATACTCTAGAAGACTTAGTCGCGGACTAAGTGGAAAACCATTGTAATCTGTTGCGATTAGTGGATTAAATCCTCAGGTGAGGTAAATCACTCCGCGGGGGTGGACTGGAGTAGTTTAGTTAACAACGAACCAGGATTAAAATTATTGTGCAATTTATTTTTATCGTTCAAGTTTTTAAGACTACACTTATTCAAACCCCCCCTTTCTAAGTGTTTTTCTATCCTTCAAATTTGTTTTGAAAAGATAATTTATAAATATTATGCAATTGAATTGTTACAGATCGATAGTAGATTCCAAAAATTATACTCCTATTTTATATAGTTTCATTCAAAAACAAAACATTGATTTATCTTAACTCATTAAGTTTAATCTTTTCTAATTTCTTTAATTCTTCTATAATAAATATCATATATTGCTAATAAAATTAGAGAAAAAAGAGTGAATAAAGGGTTAGAGTCACAGATTCATATATCTCTCTAATTATATTCAATAAAATAGTGAATTCAAATTCCTTAACTGTTGGAATTGACTATGTTTTGGTCAGAAGGTTCAAGAGACCTAGTGCTAAACTTTCACCATATGAATCATCGAAACAAGGTTTGAAAAGGGACGTATCGTGCTCATATTACACCATGTGTTTTATGATATGAATACCTTTGATCCTTTGAATCAAACAATTAAAAAAATCTTTCTTAATTAAATCAAAGTGATTAAGTGACAAGGGGTGCACACCTCTTGAATACCTTTGATCCTTTGAATCAAACCTTAAAAGTTCTTTCTTAATTAAATCAAAGTGATTAAGTGACAAGGGGTGCACACCTCTTGAATACCTTTGATCCTTTGAATCAAACCTTAAAAGTTATTTCTTAATTAAATCAAAGTGATTGAGTGACAAGGGGTGAACACCTCTTGAAAACCTTTGATCCTTTGAACCAAAAACATCTTTCATAGAATTAACCAATGAACTCGTACTTTTTTTATTCGAACTACGATTGCTCTGACTTTCCCATTGCACGAGGGAGTACGTAGGCACAAGACGTGATGTCTTGGCGAGCACAATAATAAAAAATAAAAACCCCCCTTTCTCTTCTTGATTAATAAATTAAAGAACGCAAACATCACGCAAACACTCATTCTTAAAACTAGCTAAATGGGTCCCATCGAGTACGATGGAGGTGAGGGGTGCTAATACCTTCCCTTTGCTTAACCGACTCCCGAACCCTAATTTGGTTGCAATGACCATTTTATCCATTTCTTTTCATCCGTAGGTTTTATTCGATATTTTCCTTTTCCTATTGGAATAAATAAAGGTCGGTGGCGACTCTGTTCTTTCTCGAGTGTGTAAGCACCTCGAGCATTTTTTAGCGCTACACTGTGACTAACCCTTGCACAACCAACCTGTTGTGACTAACCTTGCACAAGCCAAGTGCTTGTGACTAACCATAGATGATGAACCGTTCAGTGATCCTATCAGGATATAACGTTCGTCAATCTTTTGGAGATTACAAGTGTGCTTCTTAGTTAAGCAGATTTTCTCCTATTCTTAAGTAGATATGCTTACGACACACTGACTAGAAGTCACTTCTGGTGCCTAAACATTCTATCAGAAGTTTTAAGATATAACACACTATGAGCAATAACTTTATGTGTTTTACATATTATTACAAGAAATAGAATATCTTGCAGTCTTCTTTTCTTCAACTTCTAGAAGAGATCTTCTTCTTCTTCTGAAAGTAAATTTAGAGCAAAAGCTTTGTTTTGAGTTACTTCTTCAAGTGATCTTCCTCTTCTTCTGAAAGCAGATTAAGAGCAACAGCTCTTGTATTAGTTGCTTCTTTCAGTTTTTGTCTTTTCTTGTCTGATCAAGGAGATGAGAGCTTCAGCTCTTTGAAATTAATTCCTTCTTGTAAGACCACCTTCTTTTCATCTTCATAAGCAGATATGGAGCACCATCTCTCATGTTAATTTGATTCTTGTGTGTAGATCTTCATCTTCTTCTTGAATATTGATCATGAAGCTTGTTACAGCTGATAACACATTGATTAACATCAGTAAACATGAAACACTTTTCGAGCAACAACTCAGTGTATTCAGTTTCTTTTGTCATCCAATATGAACAATATAAGGACTTATCAGGTATTAGTGAACTTCTTATAACTCTATTGGAGCGTATTGCATTTCATGCAGGATTTCCACTTTCACTCTTTTAGATTTTCTTCTCATAGGAATATGATGTGTATTTCAACATAATTGATTCATCACACACTTCGTGTATGTTGCCTCTTGATGTAACTTCTGAAGCATGATCTCACATTTCTTCATTTATACTTTCATGCTCAGCTTCTCTCTACAGATTTTCTCTCAAGATTTCTCTTTTGCTGCACTCTCTAGTTGCACCATGGATACACACTTTGGATGCACACTCAATGCACTTTTGGTGTACAATGGACACACATTCAAGTTTGAAGTTTGGTGCACCGTTGGAATCTAGCCGTTGAGATTTGTTTGAAGATTGCTTTGAATGCTTTGTCTCAATTGAATCATGAATGACAAGTGTTGTTCTTGGCATAATCTTATCCTTAGCGTGATGATGAAAAATGATAGTGTGTTTCCTTGGTTAACCTTGTCTTTTTTAACGCGATGCATGTGGGCTGCTTCTTCAATCAACCTTGGGAGTTGTTCCATTAATTTGTTGCAACCGTTTTGATAATGATGATGTTTGTAATGGTTTTTCTTTTGATTATGATCTTTTGCACTTTGTAGGCTAAAATTATATTTTCTTTTCTTGTCCACGTGTGCCTTTGTTGTTGTAGCTTTTTGAATGTCACTGCGTTACTTTATCAGAACTTGTGATCTTCTATTCATGTGATCTTCTTGTTGTAACGGATCTTCATGTATTATTTTTGTTTAAAGCCCTGAAGCTTGTCTTGTTGAATTCTTGCTCTTTGTATAGAACTTCTGATGCTGTCTTATAAGTCTTTATAGCATAATATCTGTACACTCGATGAAATCATTAGTAATAAAATTGTTACTCACAAAATATATGCTTGTTATCATCAAAACCAGATTCTGAAAATAGATTATTAATCTTGTTCTAACAAAGCGAGCCCGGGCACGCGCCCGGGCTCAACCCCTATTTTCTTTGTATTCCCCCCAACTTAATAGTCGATTTTTAGATAAAACCAAGGACAAAATTAGGGGTAAAATTAGTAAAAATAGAGTGTGAAAATTAATACAGATGAATAACCAATGGTATAAAGGTTTTGCTCAGACTGCCTAAAATTTCTGGCTCCGCCACTGCCCTAACACAACCTATATAGTGTTGATATGTAAGAACAAAGTGTGTTTGATGTATGACGCCAACTTTACGTCATCACTTCTATTTTCTTAAACTACTTTTAAAAAGAAAGTGTTTATTTAGTGCATAATTAAGAACGACAATGTTTAAGGATAGATTTCAATAACGGATAAAAATCCCGTTAAAAGAGATATCTTATAGTCTCGAAAGCCATCTTCGGCGAAGAGTTTCTTCCATTTTTCTTCATTTCTCTATTTCCCATTAAAAAGACATGACATGTTTTCATCCATAAGGAGCTTCATTTGAGTAATGTTCTTCGCATCTTTCTTTTCATTTATCACCATATCTATCTGTTGCACCCCAAAATTTGCCTTCTTAATTTATTTCAACTTGCTTAGGATTTGCATTCATGTGCATCTTTTTATTAGGGCATTAACATAGATCAGGTATCATTAACCAATAAATCTGGCATGGGATCAAGGATCTTGAAGAGTTAGAGTTTCTCTGTTGTTTTAAGGCTCTCATCTTCTTTCAAAGTTGATTTGAGTTGTCTCTTTGTCACTTATGGTTGGAAGTTAAGGTTCTGATTCATGTTTATTGTGGACTAGCATGGATTAGGTTTATTTCCCTATGATTATGAGTATCAGAAAAATTAGTGTCTGGTCACACCATTATCATGAATTTCCTTCAACGCTTAAACTTGGTCATCAACTAAGGAATGGTTTTATTGCCTATGGTACAATTTTGGAGTGATATTAAAGGGATTTATTGGAAGTCGAAGTGTGTGGGATCACTTTTGAGATTAAAGGATATTGCAGAAATCTTTTCATTTTTTGACCAAAGTCATATGGGGTCCTTATTCTTACTTGACTCGCCATTTGTGCATTTATACCAAGTCTCATTTCGAGCTGTCACATTTGAGGCAAAGCATCTAGAGTGCATTGTGTGGATCAAAGGAAATTTGGAGTGTCCATTGGAAGTTCACTTGAAGAAGAGATATACATTTTGTAAAACACATTTCTATTACAAATTATACTATAGCACATTCAAATCCAAAATATCTATTACAAAAAACCAAGAGTCCATGCAATTCAAATTACAAAAGTCAAACTACAAAAGAATTACACAAAAAAATATTGTTAGCCTATTGTTCCTAATCCTACTTCACACTCTTCAAGCCTTTCAATTTAATTCACAGTTCTACGATATTCAACCCTTCAAAAGTACAAGTCCATAGAATTTCATGCCATAAGCTACCACTTTAAACACACTGCATAATTAGAACTTGCAGCATAAAACCAAGGCTAACTCACAAGATTCAACGCAATAACAAAGTTCTGAGCCACAAGAAAAAAAACCGATCATGAACCAAAACCTCAAACCAATCGAAACTTGTAGTACAAATGAAAAAAAGTCGATTCGAAAATCCTACATATTATTGAACCGAATCATCCTGTAATTAAACTGAACCATACCGGCATTACCAATCAAGAAAATCGGTTCAGCCAACAAGGGGTTGAGCTGTCTAGTAAAAATATGCAAAAAAAATTATCATAACAGAAAAAGGAATTTAGCTCGAGAGGAAAGTCTAACAGAAACGGTTCACACAAAAACCAGAAAAAAATACAACAGAAAAATATCAGCAAAAATCAGAGGAACAGAAATGTAACAAACTCTCCTTCAATCTGAATCTGCATAACCAATCTTCACTCTCTCAATCTCCTTTTTTTCTTCAATCTCTATCATTTATTCCGGAACTCACAAAAAATCATCAGCAATATTCTTCATGTCCTCCTCCACATAATCTCTCTTCCTTCAATCCTTTCATTCATCTCCATTCTCTCATCACTCTCATCACCCTCATTCACATCTTCATCATTCTCCCTCACCTCACCATACGCACACTTTCAAAGAGCTTTTGATTTTCACCATTAGAACTTCAACAAGCTTGTGCTAAACCTATCACCTTCATCTCCCAACAATTTCAGTAGTCTCTCAAGAATCAATAACAACACATCGCGGTTATCTCACAAGTCTATCATCTCTCTTCTCCACATTTCACAATCTCAAGAACTCACGAACGTAAAAATTCAGAGAAGAAGAGCTGCAAGGGAATACAAGAGGGAGACGAAGCATAATCAGGAGCATAAACTCCTTACCTGAGCTTCACGGTGGTCGGGAATCTCCGCCACCGTACTGTAAGTTCATGTTGTCATACCCCAAATTTGACCCTCTAAGACTTGTCCCTCCTTATTTATTTTCATTGGCACTTCATTTAAAATACATATGTATTAATATATATATATATATATATATATATATATATATATATATGTATGTATATAAGTGTGATCAAGATTATTAAATGGATGTATACTTCAGTTCAATCTCTTAGGCTTAACATCCACAAGATATGAAGTCATTAGGTTTTATTAATAAAATGGGGGTATACATTAAGTAAAAGTGTGTATGAGGCCCCATTTCAAAATTCGAAATTATTTTTAAACTTGGATTTTATAAACTTCCTTAGTTTATTTACACTATTTTGGATTTTGTAATTTTTTGTTTCTATTAAAAATATAATAGTTTACTCTTAATTTATTTATATTTTAATAAAAAAAAATATTTGTCTATACTTCATACACTTTCAATTGGCTTTTTATTTCAAATAAATAACATAGCACAATTGGTAAGGAAGACTTGCACATAAAAGGTCATGGCTTTGAATCTCGCTTGGTGCACTTTTGTTATTTTTTGGGCTTTTTGTTATTAGGTTACTTCCCTTTTGGGATTTTTAACCTAATTTCCAACCTTATAAATAGGACCTTTGACAATCCTATTTGGGAGGTCTTTTCCACTAACACGTAAAAAAATTCACACACACAAATCACTTTCAATTTTTTTTCTACGCTTCTCTTCTCCCTCCGAGGGTTTGTCTTGAACAACCCTAATATGTTGTTGTCAATTAACTGACAACGGCCGACAAACCCTTTCCCTTTTTCAAACTCAAATCTCTAAACTCAAAAACAAACTTTTGGCCGATATTAATCTATGAGGTCTCCCTTTTTTAAAAAAAAACATTTTCTCAAACTTTTGGCCAATGGTTGCTATGAAGCCCCTTTAGCTTTTAAAAAACTTTTTGGCCAATGATGATACTTGAGGCCTGCCTTTTTTTAAATCTTTGTTTTGGACAATGATTTAACATGAGCCTCTCCTTTTAAAAAAACCTTGTTTTGGCCAATGATGATACATTGAGGCTATTTTACCTTTTATTTATGCTATAATTTGGTTTACACGGCTTTTGGCCTTTGGTCATTGTTGTCTCCATCAGACAATGGCCCTATCAAAACCTTTGGGTTTTACCTTTTGGCCAATATGAGGCCAACCCTTTTTTTTTATATCTATATATTTTCTTTTAAAAAAACTTTCAGTACAATATATAAAACCTTTTTTAAAAAAAAAAAAACTAAAGGCCAAATGAGTCCCCTTGAATACAAGGGATGTAAAGGGTTTCAAACACCTTCACTTTGCCTAATTAACCTACTTACCCAAAAATCTCAATTTTTTCTTTAATTTTAAAGTTTTACCCTTTTTCCTTTAAATAAAGGGTGGCAGCTCTGTTTTTATTAAAATTTAAGCCGGTTTCCACATAGGTCCTTTAAACAGGTTCTTTCAGCATACTTGTAGCTCTTAGACTTTATGTTTTCACTCGCTTATATGTCATGTTGCTTCAATCTTGCGACTCCGCGCGCGAATCTTCAAGGTTTAGCTCTTAGGGTTTCTAATTCGAACTCTCCGATCCCACTGCCTGAAGGTGAATACTAGAAATCCAAGTTCATATCCGTGTTTAGGATTAGAAATAAGGTAGGGTTCGTGTTTAGGCTTTGATGATTAAGATTGTGGAAACGGTGGTCGGCGGCGGAAAATGCTCGCCAGAAATCGCAAGAGAGAAAGAGGTATGATAGGGCGAGGGAGATAAAGCTGATGCGTCCCATGTAAATAAACCTAATTCCTTTTTTTATCCTAAGTTTTATTTTCTATTTAATTGAAATGCCATAAATACAATGAACCTTAGGAATTGAATAATAATCTGAAAATTTGAATTGGATTGGGTGTTGCATGGCTTTGTTCACGAACTTCACATTCATACCCCCTCATGAGGCCCACACGCTACTCTTTCCTTTGTGGCAGAAAACCTGTACAAAAACATGGTATGGGATAGCCAATTTGGGGCTCTTCTCTGACTGCTAGCCTACACCATTATTTTCAATATTGCACCCATTGCTTCACATTTTATTTTCATGCTAGAATTAGTTTTTCTCTTCCCTTTTTTAAGGAGTAAAATGACATGAAAACAAGATATTCTTGTTGGATTTTATTAGATTGATTTTGTAGAATATAAAATTCTTAACATCTTTTTGTTAGATTTTTAACATGATAAAAATGCTATAAGTTCATTTTGTTAATTTTTTTTACATAATAAAAAGATAATAAAAAGCATGTAATCTTTTTTCTCGTTAGAACTTAAATGTTTTGTCACATAGTTCTATTCTAGTTTTTAGATAAAATGTCATACAAAACAATTTAATCTTGTTAGATTTTGTTTTAGAATTTAAGTAGAATTTAATTTCTATTATTTTCTATGTCGTGTGCACGTTTTCCTTGTTATTACTAACTTGGTTGTTAAGATATGCAAGGTACTTTGAGAAAGCCTTCAATTGCGATTCGATTGCTTCGTGTTCCACTTTATTTGTGGGATACGAATTCACTTTTGATGCGGTTTATTTTGTCTCATTCACTGAGATGTATATTTGCACTGTTGTGTAATGTCTGGCTGGTGTTTTCATGCAGGATGCTTGTGTGGTAGTGTCTGATACGTACCACATGTCGGTTGGATTTATTTTCACACCATATTGCTTTGACGCTTATGCCGAATTTCTGACTTTACTTTATGAAAGCTTACGCGAAGTATTCCGGGTTTCTTTGCTTACACCTACTACCTCATTACGGATTTGCAATCCTTTTGGTATTTTTTCGAGTTCCCTGTTATTCTCATTCCGCATCATATATTGCCATGAGAAGTAGGGAGGCATTCATATTTTAGCCTGGAAGTCCTCTCTAGGAGGCTATGAATGTGCATGTTTACATTTGTGCTTCGCGGAAGGGAGTCATGGTGCAATAAGACCTCTTTATAGGCAAAGCCGTTAAGTCCTCATTAAAGGCATGCAAAGAGGGTTCGCAATCAACCTCGCCCAGTCTCATCGAGTCTGTTCAGTTAGCGCACACCACACATTGTTTGCTTTTGAACTAGCCCAAGATACTGTTATCGAGTATTTTAAATGGTAGGACCCTACAGTCGGATCCCTACGCCTTATCTAGCTCGCGTTGCCCGACGCTGTTGCTTTGTGCACGAACACACATGTTTCCCCTTTTTCTTCCCATTGTTGTTTGCTTGTCTTGGAGGACTTTCCCCATTGACACTGGCTTCGGAGGACTTTCCCCGCTAGCTAGAGCTTGTTGTGTGCTTGTCTTGGAGGACTTTCCCCATTGATAGTGGCTTCGGAAGACTTTCCCCGGTAGCTAGAGCTTGTTATTTACTGGTCTCGATTGGCTTTCCCCGTTGACTGAGGCAATTCCCTGTCCCCAGATTAGTACTTTGATAGTTGTTTGCTTTACGAGCCGAGCTCGTTTGTGTGCCATTGTGTGATATTTCTATGTACATGCTTGTTGTACGTTGTCTGATATACCCTTCTCTTACCTGTGATGCTTGTTCGTAGGGTATTTGTGATGCTTGTTCAGTTCTTCTCTTATCTGAGATACCTGTTCATATGATATTTGTGTTTCATGTTCACATTTGACATGTATGCCTGTTACATGTTTGCCATGCATGTATGCCTGTTACGTGTATGTCATTTATTTGCTATGCCTGTTAGTATGATATCACTTGTGATGCATGTTCACACACATGCACATGTATGCCTGTTACATGTTGTTTGTGATGCCTGTTCGCATTTTATTTGTGATACTTGTTCACATTTGACATGTAGGCCTGTTACATGTTTTCCATGCATGTATGCTTGTTACGTGTATGTCATTTTATCTGCTATTCCTGTTAGTATGATATCACTTGTGATGCATGTTCACACCTTTACACGCATGTTAATTTGCCCTACATGTTATGTGTTGCATATTAATTTGACCTACATGTGACTTCCTGCTATATTTACACACATGTTAATTTGACCTACATGTTGTGTGTTGCATGTTAATTTGACCTACATGTGACTTCTCGTTACCCTCATGCATGTTAATTTGACCTACATGTTGTGTGTTACATATTAATTTGACCTACATGTGACTTTCTTGATATTTGGCACACATGTTAATTTGACCTACATGTGACTTCTTGTTACCCTCATGCATGTTAATTTGACCTACATGTTGTGTGTTACATATTAATTTGACCTACATGTGACTTTCTTGATATTTGGGACACATGTTAATTTGACCTACATGTTGTGTTTCGCATGTTAATTTGACCTACATGTGATTTCTTGCTATCTTTGCACGCATGTTAATTTGACCTACATGTGACTTTTTGATATTTGGCACGCATGTTAATTTGACCTACATGTTGTGTGACCTACATGTGATTTCCTGCTATCTTTACACGCATGTTAATTTGACCTACATGTTGTGTGTTGCATGTTAATTTGACCTACATGTGACTTCTTGTTACCTTCACGCATGTTAATTTGACCTACATGTCGTGTTTCACATGTTAATTTGACCTGCATGTGATATCCTATTACTTGCACGCATGTTAATTTGACCTACATGTGACTTTTTGATATCTTTTCGCATGTTAATTTGACCTTCATGTGATTTCCTATTACTTGCATGCATATTAATTTGACCTACATGTTGTGTTTTCGCATGTTAATTTGACCTACATGTGATTTCTTGTTACCTTCACTCATGTTGATTTGACTTACATGTTGTGATTCCGATTCCTGTTCGCTTTGTCCTATTTGTGATTCCTGTTCACATACTTCACACATGTTGATTTGACTTACATGTTGTGTTTGCGATTCCTGTTCGCTTACTTCTATTTGTGATGCCTGTTCACGTGATTACTTGCTCTTATTTGGTGATGCCTGTTCACTTGCCATATTTGATGCCTGTCTAGGATCTTTGTGATGCGCCTTGTTTTTTGCATGCTCCCTTAGGGTGCTCGGTTCCGTTTCTCTAGGAGACGCGAATCGAGATAGAAACATAAACTTTTGAGCCGAATAACGGCGCTCTGATTTCTCCATTGCATGTTGGAGGTACGTAGGCACAAGGTACAAACACCCTAGCGAGCAGACTTTTCTTTTCTTATTTTGTTCGAATTTTCTTTTATCTTGCTTATCTTTCCATTGCATGTTTTCCCTTAGCACATAGCATGTTACACACACACACACCCTTATATTAGAAACTAGCAAGAATGAATTCTGTGGAGTACCACAGACGTGAGGGGTGCTAATACCTCCCCATTGCGTAACCGACACCCTTACCCTTTCTCTGTAACATTGCTTGTTTATTTGGTTTTGCTTTGATATTTACCATTCCTGCGCGTAGGATAAATAAATGTTCGATGGCGACTTCATTATTTATTTGATGAGTTTCCAATTGCATCATTATCATAATCACTTTTCCTCTTTTTCCATCACTTGTAACTGCTTCTTTACATTTTTTCAAAATTTGTATACAATCCTTATCACACCAATTATGTAAAATCCACTATAGAATATAAAAAAACAAAAATATTAGACATTTTTTCAAATAATTTAAGAAACTATCAAATTTATATTTATAACTGTTGAATCAAGATTGAACGGTTTCATACATGTCTCAGATTGACCAATCCAAACATGTTTGAACCATTCAATCTTGATTGATCCAACAATTATAAATGTAAATTTGATATTGGTGTAGTAAATCAAACCTTAAGAAGAATAGCATCCGCATTAGGAATAGTTATGACCATGTCACCACCAACATAACTCAAATTTTTGGTGTCAGATAAATTCTCAACAACCTGTGGCCTATCAAAAAACAATAAATTTCAGCATAGGAAACGTCTCATAAATAATCTTAGTTGTTGTTCCAGTTCCACCACCAACATCTACAATTGATTCCAATTCTTCAAACACAAAATTACAATCTCTCAAAACCAAATTTATCATTCTCGAATCACTAGCCATTGCCTCGTTGAACGATATATTATAATTAGGGTTTTTATCAAGAAAATTCCAAAAAGCATATCCTAAAGTAACATCAAAGAGTGTAAGATCATCCTCATAAATCCACTTTTTCAGCTCATGAAACGAGCACACAATCGTTGGGTCAAGAATACCCTCAACCACTGGAGCTAAACAAATGTCACTTCCTTTAACAAGAAGCTCAGACGCAACCGTTAGAGCGTAAGCTTCTTCTTCATTATTCAAACCTCGATTCGTTACAATCTCAAAGAAGTCGTTGTGTGCGAGGTAACGCATGAGACTACGCACGTTACCCGATTTAGACGATGGAACTTGAAGAACTGAAACTAGGTTTGATATAGTAATTGGTTGGCCATGATCATGGATGATATTTGGTATGTTCATTTCAACTGTCCGTTTAAGAGACATGGAATCTATGAAGGCATACATGTGTTTGTATAAGAGAGTTTGTGCTTTGAAAATTTCACTTTGTTTTCGGCCTTTGATTGATGAACTCATTCTTTTGCAAATGAATATTTGGTGTTTGTGTTTTCATTAGACACATACTATGTATATATACATATAATATATTTATGATGTCGGTATGAACTTTCAACAAACAAACACTGTGTCACAATTATTATCACATGGGAAATATTTTGCAATGTGAAACACGAGGTAGATGAAAATACTGTATGATTTAAGGGGGCCATAGAAAAACTGGTTTAATTGCTTTTGCAGCAGCCTCTTTTACAAACTGATATTTTTTCAAGTGTTTCTTTTCTTTCAAACTCTAAGGGTATGTTTGGTTCAATGAAGGGGAGGGGAAGGGAGGGGAGGGAATTTAATAGAGGAGAGGGGAATGGAGGGGAAGAGAGGGGAGGGAATTTAACTAAATATATGTTTGGTTCAAAGAAGGGGAGGGGAGGGGAGGGGTTTTTACCAACATGTATGTTTGGTTCACAAGGGGAGGGGAGGGATTTTAAAATTAAATTACCTTTTTATCCTTATAAATATTGTTATTTGTTCTTCGTAAAAATAATTCTAAATAACAATAGTATTGAGCAAATTTCTCCAAATAAAAACTTGTTCGTTCATAAATCATACTATAACAGTAAACAACATCACACATTAGTTGAACTATAGATCTTCAACGAAAATCAAACAATTATCTGATCTTGATGATTCATCTAACCCAATAAAACAATTACTATAATTAAAAATACATAAAATAATGTTAGAATGTTAAAAAAATTGGAGAAATAATATTAAACTTAAAATCTTTATTTATAACATAAACATAATATATTTGCATATTGTTATTATTATTAATAGTATAATAAAAAAAATCTTATTACTATCATATATTATAAATAAGAACTAATATAAGGATGTTATTATTATTAAAAAACAACATAATATCAAAAAGGAAAATTCAACAAAATAAAAAGGAAAATATTCACCTGAGAGCAACAAGACACAAATAGCAACCGCACAATAGAAGAAAAATGATACGTGAAATAACATAGAAAAATCTAGTCTTTAATAATTCAATAAGGACAATCTTGGAATAAAAAAAAAATAATTGAGGATAAAATAGGAAAAACAGTAAAATTTTGATTAATGAATCTTCCCTCCCCTCCAAATAGGGGTGATCAAAACCAAACCAAACCAATAGAAAACCGCAAACCAAACCAAACCAAACCGAAACCGCAAAAAACTGCATTTGGTTCGGATTAGTTTGGGTCAATTTTTACAAAACCGCACGGTTCGGTTCGGTTTGCGGTTTGTATTTTGTAAACCGAACCAAACCGAATCAAACCGCACTATGTTACAACCTAAATTTTACTAACTCACATCCAACCCAACCTTAAACTTATTATACATTAGCATTATGATTACGAACAATTTTCTCATCCTTACACATATAATTTCAGTCTCGATCTTCTAAAATCTCTAATAACATTATTGCACCTTCTTTGCCACATACATCTTCCCTCTTCTTCTATAATCTCTACTCTCTTATATTCTTTCTTTTTCACCTTCTCATTTTTATGTAAATGTTCCGTATTTCAGTTTCGTTTTTATCGCATATCTTCTTCTCTAAGCTCTCAACACTTTTTTTCTTTTTCACTTTCACTAATCTTTCGTCTCTTCTATTTTTTGTTTCGTTATAATAATTTTTATATTGTTTTATGCTATTATTTTATGTTTAATATTCCACTTCTGTCTAATTTAATTTTTACATATTAAATGGAAAATTGTTGTCAAAATATGACGAGTTTTGTTGTTATTTGATAGTGTATGAATGTATAAATACAAAATTATGTTATCATCTATATGTGTATGTATGGCTCGATAAAATATTTGTAAAAAACCGAACCAACCGAACCGAACCAAACCGCATTAGTTTGGTTTGGTTCGGATTTTTTTTAAAAACCAACCGAACCAAACCAAACCGCACTATTTTTTCTCTTGCGGTTCGGATGATTTTTTTCGTCAAAACCGCCCAAACCGCACCGCGAGCACCCCTACCTCCAAATCCCCCCAATTTGGAGGGGAGCAAAAAGTGAGTCTAGGAGGGAATTTGCTCCCCTCCCTTCCCCTCCCCTCCCCTCTCCTCATAAAAAATGAACCAAACACATTTATTTATAAATATCCCATCCCCTCCCCTCCCTTCCATCTACTTCCAACCAAACGGACCTTAAGAAAATAATGGAGGGATAGAAGTAGTGGATTACGTAATCTAAAATTATGCAAATATTTTATATTGTTTCACTAATATATTGAGCTATCTTAACTCACTGAGTTTAATCTTTTCTATTTTATTTATTTTTTTATAATAAATATTATATATTAATATAATAAAATTATTGAGGAGAAAAAAAGGCAACTTGAGCGTTATTACTTATTAGTTACATATTCATGTATTTCTCTAATTAAATTAAAAAAATAGTGATTTTAAATTCGTTAATCGTTGGATCAGACTAAATATTGAACAAAAGGTTCATTCGTGATACATAGTGCTTAATATTCCATTCACAAATTATGAAGAAAATTATTATACATGCTACCTATGAATGTGTGATCAAGTTGGAGAAATTAAGAGTTAAAAAAATTTATTACTCTATTAGAGTTTGAAAAATAACTTAATGTGTATTGGCTTCTCCAGTGGCGGCCATGGCTGGAGACCCTACGGTGGACTCTTCCTCCTGAAACGACTCCGTTGTCTCTATCTTAACTCCAAACACAAAAGATATCCTTTTCAAAATCTCTTTAAAATGCGTGTGACATACCGATTTCTAAGTTTGTCAAGCCTTGCCTCAAAGGTAACAGTCTCTTGATCAAGATACTTGAGGAGGCTTACAGAGCATGACTTGGACGTTACAAGAATAATTTACATTGAGGATTTATCACTAGTAAAATTAGTGTGTCATTGAAGGCTTTAGAATTACATGACAAGCTCATGAAACTATATGATCTGGTATTTAATCATTTAAGACATGGCTATTTTGAATTTTTAGTCATATGGAGGGAGGATCTCAGTGAATTTTAGAATATAGGGACATGAAATATTAAGAACTTCCTCCTGCATTTGTCTGCATGGACGCTAGATTTTAGATCTTAAAATTTGAAGATTACACATGATTATGTGTGGTTGAGTGTTAGTTCCATGGCTTTAAGATTGACACAATTTTGCTAAAACATGAGTTAGAGCAAAGATGTTATGGAAGATGTTTTAACATTTTGTTCAAGAAGGATGTTCTAACAGATGTTGTGATATTCTGTACCAGAACATGTAAAGGTTGTTTTTAAATTTTGACAGATTTTATTTGATTATGTGATATTTCTTTTTGATATATCTCAGTAATTTTTGCACGTCAAGAAGATTTAACCTGAAACAAGTTTCATATCTCAAGTTGTAGAAGTTGCTAAAAGTGGATGACAAGACAATTTAGGAAACTTAGTATTTTTTGTTCCAAGATTTACGGAGATTCATTTGCACAATTGGTGCATCACTCAACTTGTGGATAAGAAATATCTAGATGCAGATTTCGAAGCCCATGGTCTACAGAGGTGTATTAAAAGAAAAGATCTGAACTAACGTAATTTGAACTTTTCAATAATTTGTAAATTAGGGGAAGCTTAGAGTTGCAGGTTTGAGAGTCTCTTATGTAGGTATAAGTCATCCTTGTATCTTTAGATACTTGAGGTAGACGTAATGTTCTCACTCAGAAGCCTTTAGGTAATGAGTAGAGTATTGCTCTCACTCTTGAAGCTTTTAAGAAAAAAGTTGAGTTTTTGTATTGGAAGTGTAATCTTCTTGTTGAGTTGTTTTTGATGCAGTCACTGGGATTAGAACTGTTAGATATCACTAAGATGATTTAAGAAGCGGGATGACGATTTCCCATATATAGATGTCAATTTCTAAGTACAAGTTGCACTGGGTATTGATTAGGAGATGAGTTGTAAATTGGAACTGTTTAGGCTTTGAACTAATACTGCTAATAGTGGATTTCATTCCTAGCTTGGTAGCCCCTAGAGTAGGTGATGTTGCACCAAGCTGGGTTAACAATTCTATATAGTGTTTATGATTCTGTAATTTTTATTTTAGTATCAAACACAGTTTGATGAATTTTTTCAGTTTGAAGACAAATGTTATAACATTTGTCTTAACATTGTTCTGATGTTAGGACATAAGTATTAACATGTTTTAGATGTACTAGAAATTTCAATTGGTATCAGAGCAGGCACCCTGGTCCATTGGGTGAACTTCAGGGAGTATTTTTATGGTACTGCTGTTCTTGATGGAAGGATGGAATACTAGCATTTTGGCTATCAATGGACAGTAGCTCTTTAATAATTGTCAGGGTATGAGAATCCTGATGCTGAAGAGATAAAAGGGAAGAATTTGAGTTGGCTCTTTATCACTATGAAATTATCAACTTCATTATCTATGGAATTGGTAAGCTCTCTGTATCACTTTTATTGTGGACAAAGATACTTGAGAATCTCTCAAGTCCACTCATAAAGGCAGATCTAAGTGTAATTAGAAGGAAAGAGTTCATAAGAGAAGATGATTGAAGAATAAAAAGAGCATTCTTTTTGTTTCCAAATTTTAGGAACATATGCACTGGTCTCCAATGAAGGGTTTCTTATTACTATTGTGTTCCTTTGAAGGTAACCCAATCAAGTGTTGAAGAAATTGGACAGAATGTCCAGACCAAATGTCTAGAATATCTTTACTGACTTCAACAAGTCTGTGATGCTAAAGAAAAGGATGGAATTGGAGTATAGATCAATAAATGTCAAAGCATTCATATGAGTACGATGATCTTAGATCTATGTGAAGCAGAATGCCCTACTTATCTCAAGAACAACCGTACAACTTTTCTACTTCTTGGATTAAATTAATGACGTTCCTAATTTTATTTTTTTTAAGGATATTACTGGTTTCACTGGAAGATGAACTTCTAATGCAGTCTTCTGAATTAAAGAATTATCTCACGATGAGCTGGTTGTTTATTCAAAAGAGTCGTGCTTCAAGAATAAAAGGGGTTATCAACCATAAAGGAAATAGGATGTGACTGTTTCTCATCTTATGTCTTAAGAGAAGGAATATTATCTACCATTTGTTACTTGAAAAGAAAGGTTACTCTATATAATGATCAAGTCTTTGAGGATATCTTAGATCAAATGGAGGAATTTCCTCAGAAGGAGAGATGTTTGGAAGCCTGGAAGGAAATGAGTTTTCAAGCTATAACAAGCAATGAAGAAACTCAAGTGACAAAAGGCTATTTCTATCAAAAGGTAAGCTAAGTTAATGATGTCAATATAAATATCTTAACATTGTGTTAGACATCAAGTTACTCAAACTATAGGTAGATACATGCACTGAAGACATTTCTTCTGTGGTAAGTTGATCTTAACAGGTTATTTTGTGTGTTTTATATGACATATATAAGGTCAATATCAGCATTGGGTAACCAAGCAGTGGTTAATACTCAAGGAAGATGATTTGTCTTATTCCTCGTACCTTTTTTAAAACATCAACTAAGATGTTTGGTATTTTGTCACTGACTGTTTCATACCCTTGACTCCAGTAAAAGTGTTTCTGGTGGCTTGCTTGGTTTCAATCTATCAACTGTTACTTTGGTTCTTGATACTAAAAGAAAGATTAAGTTAGAGGCTACCAGTTCAGTGCAACAACACCTAATCTGGGAGCTACCAAGCCACAAAAGGAAGTCCACTATCCGCAGTATTAGTCATGGTAATCAAAACTAGACCGGACCGGCCAGTTCAACCGGTTGGACCGGGAACTGGAATCTTAACTGGTTTGTTTATACCTGAATACCAGCATGCAAAAGAATTGAGATTTTAACTGGAAAACTGGCGATTTAGGCCATTTTTAGGTCGAACCGGGTTTTGTTTTTTATTTATTTAAATATGATAAAAAATTCATTTTGAATCAAAATAATGCGTGATTTAACTTTCTTTTCCTTCGCTAATCACTCTAGTACACATTTATCGTAGAAAAATCAAATTAAAACCTATTTTAATTTTTTTGTTTTATTTTATTCATTTGATGAAAGAAAGTAAGTTTTGTATAATAATATATAATAGATAAATGCAATAAAATACAGTTCAACGCATAGCAAATGACCAGACAATGTCATGAACAAACAATTGATAAAGTTATTAGATTCACTACAAAAAAAACTCAGGTTTACCAGGTGAAAGCCACCCCGCAAACACAAATATCACCCTGCAATGCAACAGTTGCGAGGTGGGCCTAACACCTCGCAAAAACGTTAGTCGCAACTTTTTGCAAGGTGTTTTTCACCCCGCAACTTTGCCAGGTGTTTTTCACCCCGCAACGTTGCTAGGTATAAAGCACCCCACAAACACGCTTTCCAAGAGGTACAGACACCTTTGTCCAGTTGAGTCAGAGCAGGTAACACAGGTGATTCTGCATTGTGATTTTCACCCTGCAACTTTTCTAGGTTTATAGCACCCCGCAAACACGCTTTCCAATAGGTACTGACAACTTCGTTCAGTGTGACACAGATGATCCAGAACAGAGATTGCAGTATGTTAGGAAACTTGCGGGGTGAGTTTCACCTAGAAATATTTGAATATTTAATACTTGCAGGGTGGTTTTCACTTGGCAATTATTCTTCCAGTATGATTTTCGACCAGAGTCTTCCAACTTTTGAAATTCTCAAAAGTTTCATCCTTTGTCTTCTAGATGAATACCCATAATTTTCTAAAATAATCATCTACTATGGATAGAAAATACCCCGCTCTTGAATGTGATGGACACCTTACAGGCCCATAAAGATCAGCATGGATGTAATCAAGGGATCCATGTGTTCTTTGTTTTCCTTTGTTGAACTTCATTTTGCAAGATTTTCCAAGTACACATGGTTCACAAAACTTTAGCTTTTCAACTTTGTCTCCACCAAGCAGATTTTATTTTCCAAATTTGACCAAACCATTTTCACTGACATGACCCAATCTCATGTGCCAAATTTATGTCTTCGATAAAGGTTTCGTGAATGCAACATTTGTCGAACCACTTACAACTTCAACCTCAAGGGTATACAAACCCTGTTTCTTCACGCATCTCAAGACTTCCTTCGACCCCTTCGCGACTCTTAGGATAATTTTCTCTCCTTGAAAAACATATCTTTTCTTTTCGAATTCACCAAGAGAAATCAAATCTCTCTTCAAATTAGAAACATACCTGACTTCAGTCAAGAACCTTATTGACTCATCATGAAGCTTGAATCTCACAGATCCAACACCTGCAATCTTGCAAGATTTGTTGTTTCCAAGCATTACAGTTCCTCCATCTTGATCACATAATTCCTCTAACAAGTATTTGTTTGGAGTCATGTGCCAGGTGCAACTTGAATCCATGATCCACTCCTTACTTGAGTCATTGCTGGAAACCACAAGAACATCAGATGATTTGAAATCATCTTGAACAATTGTTGCATTGCCATTATCCTTACCTCCATGATCTTTCAAGAGTTCAGGGCACAACTTTCTTGTACGATCCTCCTTTCTTACAATGATAGCATCAAATACCAGATGCTTCGCCACTATAAGACTTATGTTGACCTTTTCCCTTCTTCTTGTCGAACTTACCCTCCTTTTGCAAGAATTTTCTCTTAACGACCAAGTCCTTAGAAAACAGAGATGATTGAACTTATTCAAAGGCCAGGGACTCCCTTCCATACAAGAGAGTTTCCTAGAAGTGAGCATGTGTTCGAGGCAAAGCGCACAACAGTAACAGCGTTTGAACTTCATCATCGATCATCACATCAATATTTTCAATTTCAAGAATCAGCTTGTTGAACATATCCAACTGCTCAGCCAACACTTTATCTTCAATCATCTTGAATGAATACAAAGCTTGCTTCAGGTGGAGTTGGTTTATCAGTGATTTGGTCATGTACAAACTTTCAAGTTTTACCCATAACTCTGATATTGTCGCCTCCTTTGATACCTATCAAAAAACCTTATCACCAAGGCTCTACAAAATAGCGTAGTGGGCTTTCTCTATCATGGCCGTCTTTTCTCTTTCCATTAACGCAACGTCCATATCCGTTGCCCCCTTTAACGCTTCCAAACAACCCTGCTGGACCAATAGGGATTTCATCTTCAAGCGCCACAGACTGAAATCGTTCACTCCGGTAAAATTTTCAATCTCATACTTTGTTTAAGGCATCTTCTTCATGCTCACCCCCACCAATTTGTTTTGAAAATGATGCCAAGAACAGAGTATAATAGGGAACACAATAGGAAGGCAAGAAGAACAACAAAATTTGTTATAACTATCATTCTTTACTTTCTGTATCAAACAAGATTACAAGTGTTACAAGAATAACAAATAACTCTCTCACCTTAAATTAGGATTTGTAGTATGCAATGATGAGAGACTTGTATGTTATTTATAATAAACCTAACATACTAATATAATGGGATTTTTCACAAATTACAAGCCAACTTAGAGTACCAGCTAATTTAAACAATTGGACATAACAAATAGGCTCAATTTGAAATACTAACAACCCTAGCATTTCGACACACATATACTAGAACACACTTCGACTACAGTATGTAGGTCTTCGACACATTCTCTGTTGAAACAGTAAGCTACTCTTCGACCCACTAGAGTTTGATCCAATTCTCAAATATACATAATTATAATTATTCAATTCTATTTTCTTAAACTATTTTTAAAACGAAAGTGTTTATTTAGTGCGTAATGAAGAACAACAATGTTTAAGGATAGATTTCAATAAGAGATAAAAATTCAGTTAAAGGAGATATCTTATAGTTTCGAAAGCCAGCTTCTATGAAGAGTTTCTTCCATTCTTCTTCATTTCTCTCTTTCCCATTAAAAACACATGCCATGTTAACATCCATAAGGAGCTTCATTTGAGTAAGGTTCTTCTCATCATTCTTTTCATTTATCACCATATCTATCACAATCAGTTTTCCTCTTTTTCCATCACTTGTAACAGCTTCTTTACATATTTTCAACATCTTTACGCAATCCTTATCACTCCAATTATGTAAAATCCACTATAGAATATAAAAAAAAACAAAAAATTAGACATTTCTTCAAGAAATTTATTAAGAAACTATCAAATTTATATTTATAACTATTGAATCAAGAATGAACGGTTTCAGACATGTCGCGGATCGAACGACTCAGACATGTCGGAACCGTTCAATCTTGTTTGATTCAATAATTATAAATGTAAATATGACCTTGGTGTAGTAAATCATACCTTAAGAAGAACAGCATCAGCATTAGGAATAGATATGAACATGTCACCAGCAACATAACTCAAATTCTTGGCGTCAGATAAATTCTCAACAACCTTTGGCCTATCAAAAACAATACATTTCAACATAGGAAATGTCTCACAAATAATCTTAGTTGTTGTTCCAGTTCCACCACCAACATCTACAATTGATTCCAATCCTTCAAACACAAAATTACAATCTCTCAAAACCATGTTTATCATTTTCGAATCACTAGCCATTGCCTCGTTAAACGATCTATTATAATCAGGGTTTTTATCAAGAAAATCCCAAAAACCAGATCCTAAAGTAACATCAAAGAGTGTAAGATCTTCCTCATAAATCCATATTTTCAGTTCATGATACGAACTCGAAAGCGTTGGATCAAGAATACACTCAACCATTGGAGCTAAACAAATGTCACTTCCTTTAACAAGAAGCTCTGAAGCAACAGTTAGAGCATAAGCTTCTTCTTCGTTTTCCAACTCTGGATTCGTTACAATCTCGAAGAGTCCATTGTGTGAAAGGTAACGCATGAGACGCTTCACGTTACCGGCTTTGGATGATGGAACTTGAAGAACTGAAACTAGGTTTGATAGAGTAATTGGTTGGCCATGATCATGGATAATATTTGGTATGTTCATTTCAACTGTCCATTTAAGAGACATGGAATCTATGAAAGCATATATGTGTTTGTATAAGAGAGTTTGTGCTTTGAAAATTTCACTTGGTTTTCTTCCATTGATTGATGATGCCATTCTTTTCCAAATGAATCTATGGTGTTTGTGTTTTCTTTTGTTATATATACAAAAAGAATTGAGAAGAGAACGGTGTGATTTTAGTGGCATTGAATATTCAAAGACTTTGTGGAGTGTACATTAAATCATATCATAAGAGATGTACATATGAATGATGTCCGTATGAACTTTCAACAAACAAACAAATTGTAAGTGTGAGTCACAATCACTTGAGAAATATTTTGCAATTCAAAACACGATGTTTAATGGCAGCCATAGAAAAACTGGTTTATTCAAATTAAATTACTAGAGACCACACATATTATAATTTGAGAAGTGTTGGGCATATGATGATAGGTGTGTGCCCGTGTGAAGACAAGGTTACAGCAACCTCATGAACTTTTCATAAACCATTGGGACAATGAATGAAAATCAGAGAGAAAGATGAAGTATGGAAGCAATCACATTCATGTTGTTAAAGTTAGTTACAACATGCACTTATGTACAAGAGTTAAACCCTAACGACCTCCGTCAAACTATATAATAGAAAGAAGGGTTAAATGACTTTTATTCTCAGTCATATAGACGTGTTTTGATTTACCCCTCTCTTAATTTTTTTTTAGGGTTATTACCATTTTAGGCCCATGCCATATAGGTCATTTCTGGTTTACCCCTGTAATTTTTTTTTTTTTTGAAAAACAACCTTGCCATTTCAAAATACTAAATTTTTAGCCCCTAAAGTCAAAATCCGCAGGAAAATCTGCAGGTTTCCTGCGGATTTTCTTTCGGATTTTCCTGCGGATTTTGACTTTAGGGGCTAAAAAGTTAGTATTTTGAAATGACAAGGTTGTTTTTCAAAAAAAAAATTTTACAGGGGGTAAACCAGAAATGACCTATATGGCAGGAGGGTAAAATAGTATTAACCCTTTTTTTTAAAGTAGACTTTAACAAATAAAGATTCTATCATTAAAGGTCCTGATCCATTTGTTTGACCAAGATTCTTAAAATCTTGCCTATGTGGACAAAACCAATGTGTTGCATGCGTATTTGTTGTACACGTGACATTTATTTATTTATTTTTTAAAATTTTAAAAACAAATTTTTTTTGAAATTTTTTTTAACTTGGTACGTGTAGGTTAAAATGGGATACTCCCATTAAATTTTGGGTTGAACAATATAGATGCACCATTTTAAAACTGAACAATATAATTAATTGCAAATCTGAACAATATAATTATTTTCAAATCATAAATAGTTACAATATAATTAATTACAAATCTGAATAATATAATTATTTTCAAATCTTAAATAGTTACAATATAATTATACAGAATATATTAATAATTAGTTACAACATAATTATACAGTATATACTATACATAGTTACATATAACTAGTTACAATATAATTATTTAAATAAGTTTAAAATAAAAAAATAATTTAATAACGTTAATATATAATTAAAAAATAACGTTAATATATTAATTGCACTTTATATAATTAAAAAAATATCGTTAATATATAAAATTAATATTAAATAATTTTTTTTATTAACTATAAGTATTATTTCATATTTAAATAAATTTATAAAATAAATAGTTTATGAAGTAGTAGTAATCAAATAAGTATTTTATAAAATAGCAGTAAACAAATAAATAATTTATCAAATAATGTATATGTAAAAAAAAGCAGTAAACAAATAAAATATTATAAGATAGTTTATGAAATATAGAATGCATTATGTAATTTATACTTTCAATTCAAAAAATAATCAACAAAAATTGTTTGTTCTAGTGGTAGCGCCTCTCCTTTTTAATGTAGAGGACACGGTTTCAAGTCCCATTGTTTATTAATGTTTATTATCATTTTAAATGCCACAGCTATATGTTTTTTAACCTACAAAATAAATAAAAAATGCCACGTGTACAGCAAATACACAGGCAACATATCATTTTTGTCCATGTAGGCAAGATTCTAAGAATTTTGGCCAAAAAATAGAACAGAGGCTTTAATGATGGAATCTTTATTTGTTAAGGTCTGCTTTAAAAAAAATTTAAGGGGGAGTAAACCAAAACACGCCTATATGACAGGGGGCAAAAGTCATTTAACCCTAGAATGTAACTAACTCAAGGTTAGTTGTAATACTATATGGTGAGACTACACTAAGCTAAGCTAAGGTGATCCAATATCAAAGTATAACATGATCCAATCAATGTTATAAGGTTAACTTACCGTGCAAGTCAACTCAGCAACTATCCTTCAACACCCTCCCTCAAGCTTAGCATGGTACAAGTCCAACATGTTAAGCTTGGAAATGAAGGAATTAAAGCTCTTGGGTGGCAAAAGTTTGGTAAATAAATCAGCAAGTTGTGCTCGAGACTTGATGGGTAACAACTTGAAAATTACTTAAAATGACTTGACACGCGCGAAATGGCAATCAATCTCCAAGTGTTTTATGCGTTCATGAAAAATAAGGTTTGTTGCAATATGGATGGCGTTTTGATCGTCACAATATAACACAGGTGGTTTGCTGCAATGAACTCATAAATACTGTCACAAATAGAGAAGTCAACTACGAAGGCTCTGACTTTCTCATTGCACAACGAGAATACGTAGGCACGTGGTCCTGACACCTTGGCGAGCTCACCTAACAAAAATAACGTTTAGCATAGCCCCCATCCTATAATCAAATATCAATGACCCAATACTTTTTTTCAAAATATTAAGATATAGGTGGATTTTACATCTACCATATCCTTGAATAATTAATGGATCGACTTGACATCTATCGTCGGTTATTTAAATTAAGATTCATTAAAACCCTAGCCTCTTTATGGTAGTCACCACCTTAAAATGTGTTTGCATTTCCATGTATAACCCAAAACAAAACTGGTATAAGGTATTACGATCCTAACTCGTATAGGCTTATATTTTTATGTCATTATTCATGGACCTTTAGGGGTCTATTTACGTCCATAATTACCCCTCCAAGCGTCTCAGTGCTTGTACTATGTGGCCTTCAACAGGCCACGTGGGTGGATTACTATCCAGTAATCCCATGCATGCTCACCACCATACTCTTTCAACATGTGTCGTCTGTCCTCCTGGTTTGATCAAACGTCCCTGAATTGACCCTAGGGGACCACACGATCACCGTCAAACGATGGTAGCATGCCAATGCACAATAATGCATTCTTTATCTATCATTGTCAAACTTCATCCAAGCTAGCTGATTTCCCGATACTCACGAACGAACTCAAAAGCTAAGGAGGAATTCAAGGAGTACAAGTCCTGTTGGAGATAGGAGGAAACCCTTCATTATACAAGCCTACACAACTCCTTAAATGAAACTGTCATTGGTACCCCCCATATCAAAAGCAATAATATCAACGAGAACAATGCCCTCACAGAGTAGGTATGCCCAAGAAAAGTTAAAGATCACTCCATACTCCCACAAAGTCCAAAAACTAAGAAGGTGTCTCCCAAGATTAGTGTATCAACAACGAAGTTCATCCCTATGATCTTTAGGCATTTATCAATTTCAAATTGTAATTTTCTTTGTTACTAAGTTGTATTTGGTGTAAACTTGTATTTGTGGAGAGTGATGTAAATAACTAAAATTTTGCTAACGTATGCTTTCAATGTAAAACCGAGCTGATGATGTAAGACATTGTTTCAAATCCTAAACAGTGGAGAAATAAGGAGATAATCCGTAGTCAACCCCTCGAGCTAGAAGTTGGAGTTTTATTCTATTTACTAAAAAGCCTCAATTTCAACCCGGGACAAGGTATATTTCAATTAATTCAATGGTGCATTCTATTCTCAGGAGAACTAGTCAATCTAAGAAAAAGGTTCAAGCACATCATTTTCCTCGCATTCATCAAAGATTGAGGAAACAATGAAGATAAAGCTCGCAACATATTCCTCATTACGTCATTCAAGATCAAGGAAGCAATAAAGACGAAGCTTACAACAATCAACATGGCAGTCACAAATGTTCAAAATCGAAAAACAAAAAGAAATTTAAGAAAGAAGAAAACCCGCTAATTCAAGTAAAAATCAAAAGAAACTTGACTTAGGCAAAATTTAGGCATCCCGATAGACCGCAAATTCAAAAAGAATTGCTTCATACAAAAATAAAGGATTGAAAAATAATAAATTGGAGAACAATCTCGTGACTTCCACCTCAATAATCATCAAGGCTTTTCATCAATACTCCTCATCAGTGTTTGGATCTTACTAATACTCTTCATTGGCGCTTGGATCTTTATGAATGTTTATATATATATATATATATATATATATATATATATATATATATATATATATATATATATATATATATATATATATATCCGAAATAATTTAATAGACCAAATATATCTGAAGTATATTTTTGATTTTTCGTCAAAGACCTTTAAAAAAACATAAGAGTGTACTAATAAATTCCCAAAACTCATTTGCTCCTATATCAATGGCCCCATCATGGAATCTTGTACTACAAGTCTTCCAAAGAAAAAAATAGCTTTCGTCACGTTGCATTAATTTGGAACATTCCCAATGAGATAACTTTCATAGACACCAAAATTGACCAAAACTAGAAACGTATATAACTTTGCTTTCGTCACCTAACAATTTCCAAATTAGTTTTATTCCACTTGCATTCATATAGAATTTTCCACCTCAAAATTCAACGTAGAAAAAAAAACACTTCTAATTTCTTTACCTTTTCTAAACGGTTCTCTTAGAACCACACACCGTTGGTCTTCTAGATTGTGTTCATCTTATTCATTTTTCTTATATTAAAGCTACATATCTAAGAAATTATATACTCAAACAACACATACACTTCTTCACATGATGTCTCCCAACAAAAACAACATTAAAATCCACGAACACTTCAAAGTTGTTCCTCCATCATCCTCAACCCAAACAACAACAACAATCCCTCTCACTTACTTTGACATATTTTGGCTAAGGTTCCATCCAGTAGAACGTGTTTTCTTTTACACCCTCCCAAATTCACAATCACACCCCTCTTCTTTCTTCCAAAAGCTTGTTCCAATTCTCAAATCTTCACTTTCTTTAACCCTCCAACACTTTCCTCCTTTAGCCGGTAAAATCATTTGGCCTTCGGATTCTTCAAAACCATTCATCAAATTCAATCCCGACGAAGACGACGGAGTTTCATTACTAATTGCAGAATCTGATTTAAATTTCAACAATCTCGTTGAAAACTCACCACAAGAAGCTTCGTTATCTCGTTCGCTTATACCCTATCTAGAATCAACAGAATCTTTTGCTTCTGTTGTCTCAATTCAAATAACCCTTTTTCCAAATAATGGTTTTTCCATTGGTATCAGCACACACCATGCAGTTCTTGACGGAAAATCTTCAACCATGTTCATCAAAGCATGGGCTTATCTATGCAAAAAAATCATCGAAACCGAAGACGAATCACCAACTTTGTTACCAGATTTAGAGCCTCTATTCAACAGAGAAATCATCAAAGACCCGAATCAACTTGCTGCAAAATTCACAGAACACATGAATGAGATGGCAACAAAGATGTTCCCAAATGAAAAACCAAACCATCGAAACCTAAAGATATTACCTTTCGAACCTAAACTCGAAGACTCTCTTCGCGCTACGTTCAAGCTCACACGCGATGATCTGGATATAATCAAGCAAAGGGTGTTATCGAAATGGGAAATATTCGAAACAAATGCATCAAAGCCACAAACCCTATCCTCTTTTATTCTCACTTGTTGTTATTCACTAGTTTGCATTGCAAAAGCTATTCATGAAGTGGAAAAAGAGAAAGAGAAGTTTGGTTTTATTTTCTCAGTAGATTGTAGAGCAAGGTTAGAGCCACCAATACCAAGTAACTATTTTGGAAACTGTGTTTGGGGGATCATCATTGATTCACAACCGTTGGATTTTATAAAAGAAGATGGTGACTTTTTGGTTGCTAAGTGCATGCATGAGAGAATAAAGATGATAAATAAGAATATGTTTGGTAAATTTGGTCCTATGATGAATCAAGGGATTGAAGTGATTGCATTGGCGGGGTCTAATAGATTTGGTGTTTATGAGATTGATTTTGGTTGGGGGAGGCCGGAGAAGGTGGAGATAGTGTCGATTGATAGAGGTTTGACTATTGGTTTGGCAGAGAGTAGAGATGGGAATGGTGGAGTTGAAGTTGGAGTAGTTCTTAAGAAAGATGTGATGGATCACTTTAGGGATTTGTTTGTTGAAGGACTATGTAGGAGTTAGATTAGAAGAAGTTTTTGACTATAGTGATTAAGTAAGGTCTTGATATGAATACATTTCAAGTTTGTCTTTTTGAATAAGTTTGATTTTTTAGCAAGAAAAATAATAGAGCAAAAGTTAGAAAAGATAAATGTTAGATTTTAATTAATTTGGCATCTTAAATTTCTCACCTAACATTACAATCTTTATCATTTATTAAAAGATGAAAATAAAAAGAATATAACTTGGGGGATTAAGTCAAAGCCTAAGGGGAAAGAACAATCCCCTCATTAATAGGCCTTTTCGTGTAAATTTAATTGTCATATAACATTATGAGGAATGTGCTTCAACAATGATAAGAATTCAAAGCAAGCTATTGATTTGTAGCTAATTAGCACATTGATTCTCCTTCATGAAATATAAGGCATATCATCTAAGATGGAGAGTCAAACAGATTTGCCATCTATTTTGTTGAGTTTGTCTAGTAGATAATGAAATATAGGGCAATTCATGAAACAGACAGTACGATTTAGATGTAACTCTAGATCATTAGTATCTTTATATACGTTTCTAACACTGAAACCTTAATTGGTATATTTTTGAACGAATTAATAAGACATAACAATAACTACTCTATAGTCGCACGTAGGCAATTTGGTCGATTTGTGTGAACAAATTTTTGTGTGTTTCTCTCTACTCTTATTTGTATTCACATTATGTATTTAGGTCATTTCAATGAATGTGTGACTATGGAACTACATAAGAGGAATTTTCTTGAGGGTATTCATATTTGCACAATTGGATTGTGCAAGTATTGTGTTATTGGGAAATAGTGTATAGTTCGTTTTAAAACCGAGAAACGCAAGACCAAGGGAATCTCAAACTAGGTTTATTATGATTTCAGGAGGCCTACAAAATAGCTTATGTTTGAGGTTTTAGGTACTTTTGACATTTTTTAATGATTTTTCTCGTAAGGTCTGAGTTTATTTCATGAAATATAAATATAAAGTCTTTGCCAAGTTCAAACTGTGGAAGGTAAAAGTTAAGAACCTGACATAGAGAAAAATAAAGTATTTATGGCATGATAATGGAAATGAATACACTAACAAGAAGTTCATGCATTTCTGTTAGGAGAATGGAATCTAGATGCAATTTTTTGAGGAAGACACCACAACATAATGGTGTTGTAAAGAGGATGAATAGGACTCTGACGGATAAGGCAAAGTGCCTTCGGTTGAATGTTGGTCTTTCAAAATATTTTTGGGCAATAGCATTCAATATGGCATGTTATCTAGTCAACAGGTCACCACAAGCTTCATTGGATGGAAAAGTTGTAAAGGAGGTGTAGACAAGTAAACCTATTGATCTGAGTAATTTGAAGATATTTGAGCGTCCAACACATTTGCATATTTCTAGTGAAAATATGTCTAAACTTGACCCCAAGTCAAAACAATGCATCTTTATTAGCAATAATAAAAGTGTGAATGGGTACAACTTGTGTGATCTGTTAAGAGGAAGGTGGTTATCAGCACAAATGTTTTATTTCATGATAAGTCAAAGATGAAACAGTCAAATATGACAGTTTTACCATATATTAAGTTAGAAAATTCCATTCATGACAAGATTCAAGTGGACATTGAGGAGCCACTAGTAGTCCAAGGAAGATTGGAGCCAAATAGTGCAATGAACCACGCTCCGATTTAGGTGGAGTGTAAGATTTAGGTGGAGTACAAGACTATATACTTGTACGTGATATGGAGCCTTGTCGTATTACACCGCCAATGAGATATGGTTATGAAGACTTAACTGTATATGCTTTTCTTACAAGTTCAGGGTAGATTTCCACTTTTCGAAAGGCTATGGCTAGTCAGGAGAGAGATAAGTGGATGGATGCTATGGTGGAGGAGATGAAGTCCTTGTAAAAGAATGAGACATGTGATCTCGTTCAGTTTCCACGAAGAAAAAGTGTTATTGGTTGCAAGTGGTTGTACATGAAAAAGTCAGCTGCAACAGAAAAAGAATGGGAAAAGTTCAAGGCTCACCTAGTTGCAAGGGGGTATTCACAATAGAAGGGGATTCATTATTATGAGATTTTTCTTCTGGTTGTTAGACACACTTCTATCAGCGAAGTATTGGCCTTGGTAGCTATCAGGGATATGCATTTAGAGCAGCTGGATGTGAAAACAACTTTCCTCCATGGTAATATGGAGATACAAAATCTACATGGAGAAGCTAGAGGATTTCAGTGATATTGGACATGGCATACTTGTTTGCAAATTGAAGAGGTCTTTGTATGGCTTGAAGCAGTCTCCACAAATGTTGTACAAGCGCTTTGATTCATACATGCTCTAGATTGAGTATACAAGGTGTGATTATGGTTATTGTGTTTATGCGAGGAGCCTTTGTGATGGCTCTTTTATTTTCCTGTTACGAAATATTTTGTATATGTTATTGCTGCCAACCATTTTCATGATGTAAATGAGTTGAACACCAAGTTAGGTAAGGAGTTTGATATGAAGGATATTGGTGTTGCAAAGAATATTGTTGGAATATAATGAAAAATCATAGGGGGAGGGGAGCTAATAAATTATATTTGTCTCCGAAAAGCTATGTTGATGGTGTTTTTATCATATTTGACATGAGTAAAGAAAAGCTTGTGAGTACTCCATTGGCGAATCATTTTAAATTGTCTTTGGAATAATGTTTGAAGACAAACATATATTAATTTTGAAGGTTCACACTTTAGAAAACGCAGCTGATACTTTGACCAAGCCAGTCACTAATGACAAGTTCAAACATTGTTTGGATTTGTTACATGTTTCTGTGTGTTAAGCATGAGCTACACACTAACAATTGCTAGGATATGGCATTATGCAGTTACTCTTCATAAGAGTTTGATATTCGTCAAGGTGGAAATTATTGAGTTTTCCTCATAGATAATGTCAAGTGAGTTAGGGGTATTACTGTAATATGGATCATTATTATCCATATGTATGCTTGTAACAACGAAACCATGATTGGTGTAACTCAAAATGAATCAATAAGACGAAACTATAGCTGTTTTATAGTCGCAGTCATAGGCAATTCCTTGTGGTTGAGGTTGGAAAAAAAAATTCACCAGCATGAAAAATATCTATTCTGAGGTTGTTTCTGATGAAATTCTTCAAGTTTTAATAGACAAAGACATTAAATAAGCCACAATTTTCAAATGGCATTAGATTCTTTCGAGCATTATCTTTGTTGAACCTGTTTTCATTCTCTTGCAACTGAGCGTTGTTGGAGAAGTACGTAGGAGAAGAGGTACTTCCAAAAGTTCTTACTCTATTTGGATCCATTAGTGATGATGATAAGGAATACAAGAGTAGTACTAAAAAATACTAAGAAAATCAACGATACAAGAAAGGTAGAAATCTAAAAAAAAAAAGAAGGAACATTTAAGAAGGGATGGGTGAAAAAGAAATCGATTTACCCTTTTTTATAAACTTATTATAGTCTATTGAATAAGACATTAATTAATTAGGAATTTCTTATGATTGATTCTAATTGATTGATTGATTACGAGAATGCCTCTAGGGTCTTTTGATTGAATAATCCTTTATGGTTAATCAATTAAATTGTGCAAAATTTTAATTTCAAAATGCCTAGTCGATTAGCCTATTAAGTTTAGTCGATTAGTTTCTACTTTTTCAACTTTCTTGGTCTGTATGGGCCTGAATGACTATGAATTGCTTTCTACACCCCTTTTTGATTTTCTTCTCTATCATGTGTTCACCTCAAAAACCCAAGATTCTTTAGAGATTCTCCCCCTTTGAAGAAAAAGGGACAAGCTTGACAAAATTTCATCTCATTAAATCGCTTTAAATGAGAGGTGTTCAAAAAAATTATTCTTTCTTGAGAGAGATATCTCTTAAGAATATTTTCTTACTAATAAGTCTTTCAAAAGACTTCCTTAACCATCAAGACCATCAAAGCAATCTTTCTTTGGTGAAATTTTTGGATTCATGCTTTGAACAAGTTTTATTTTATGTTTATTTAAGCCTTTAAAGGTGAAAATCATTTTTGTTGTCATCTTATTCATAAGTAGCTTTGCAGCACACATGTTCCTCTTGATCTTTCATTGATCTTATTGAAGATGAATCCTTAAAAAAAACTGGATGATGATTCCTTAGAGGATATTTCATACACATTAACAACTCTTTCAAAAGATGTTTCCGGGTGTTTGTTTTTTCACTATGTAGCTTTGAAGATTAAGATAATAAATATTATTCAATTTTTTTTAGTTATTTTTTTTTATCTTTTATTAAATGAAGTAATTCTTCAAATTTCTAGATGATTTTGTTCTTCTTGGATTTTTTTCTTCTTAAACTCATTACAAACCTTTATATCTTTCAAACCAAGAGACTCCAAACACAAGAGAAAAAATAAATATTGTTGGTTGAAAATGGTGCTTAATTATAAAAATTTGGTTTATTAAAATATTTAACTTAAATTTATAAAATAAACAGATAATAATTAAGTGATTATAAGAGAAATAATAACGATTAGATGGAGAGAGAAAAATAGATCGTAAAGAAAATAAAGTGGTGGAAATTTGAGATGTAAGGGAAAGAGAACAATGACGGTTGATTTATATAGGTTCAATCTAACCACTTGGCCAACTTTTATCCTAAAGAGTCAGCTTTTCAAAGTTCCACTAGAGATGTGAGTTTTTTACAAGTTATGCTCACCAACCTTCTTACAATTAAAAGAAGATTTTAATTGGCTAATATCACAAACCTAACGAAAGATTTGAACAAGCTAATCTCCAAACCAAACAAATTTCAAATTATTTTAACAGACTAATCTCCAAACTAAACAAGAAATTTTACCTGTGAACTTCAGAACCAAAAAGAAATTTTAACTGGCTATTCTAAAAACAACAAACCACAATTTATCATATAGATATTATTGATATTTTTAACTCACTCTACACTAAGGTGTCTTTGCTAAGAAAATAAAAATGAAGAAGAAAAGAGTAGAAAGTGAAAAAGAATGATATTAAGTTCCAATTTTGGTGTAAAATAGAATTTCTCTTCCCTCTATTTATAACAAAAGAATTGGCTCAAAAGTAAATGATATGTGTGCAAATTTAATGTTCTAATATATATATATATATATATATATATATATATATATATATATATATATATATATATATATATATATATATATATATATATATATATATATATATATATATATATATATATATATATATATATATATATATATATATATATATACCATGAAATAGAGTGTCACTTTTTTTTCCAACTTTGAGGGATTTTTAAACACTCCTCAAAATAATCGCCGCAATCAAACTCAATTTTTATAGTGATTTTTTGGTTGAAAAAAAAAAAGTGGCATTCTCTATTGCATGGTATATATATTAAAATATTAAATTTGCACATGGATCATTTACTTTTTGAGTCAATAATATAAAATTTTGTAATAAAGTTTTTTTTTGTTAGCCTAAAATTTGTGAGATATTTAAGACCTTATTATAAAATTTTATTTTGTGTTAACAAGCTTATTTAGATTAAATTAATTAGGTTATGTTGTTTTTAGCTTAGTTAGTATGGAGCGCACTAGGTGCTCTCTTTTATGAGTTTTATGTGTTTGTAACTTATGAAGAAAAATTCTAGTGACAAATTCTGCCACGCTAAAGATGATTCATTAATACAACCTAATTCTCAACTAGTCTTAGAGCCATAAGATGTTGTAAGGAGTGAATGGTCTAAATATTAGGGCAAATGTGACATGAGCTTGAAGATGAAAACACTAGTCAAGTTGGAAAAATGAATTGATAAGAACAAACACTACAAGAAAAAATTTGGGAGGAAACCCTAAAATTTGGGAGGATATAAAAAGACCACCTTGAAGAAATAAGAGGATGTTCCGAAGTTGAAACTTGAGAAATAATTAAGAAAAACTACTTCTCGTTTGAAGAAGAATTTTGAACCAGAAGTGAAGAGAATCTTTCCTCCTTCCTTTTTGAAGTAGTATTAAGCTATCTAGTGTGACAAAATTCGCCTCTTGCTGATTAAAGATTGCAACAAGTAGAAGTGTTACACCAATATTATCATTTACTTTTCATTAACTTTAGACTTGTGTTGTTGTATTTCTCCTGTCCAGCATGAGCTAAACTCTTTATGATGAGCAATGGAAAGATTAATGAAAATTAGTATTTTGTGTTCGATTGTGTGATTGTTAGTGATGCATTTTATCATGTGAAATACTGCTATAATTCTGTTTCTTTTCTTGATCACTTTAGAAATAGGTAAAAGTTGGTTAATGATTGAGAGACCTATTAACTAGTGTAACTCATGGAGTCATGGTAAATATAGTTAAAAATAGTAGGATAGACATATCCACTAGATTAGTCACTTATGACTATAACCATAAGGATAGTAAGAAGTTATACAAGATGCGCTTTAATGTTATTTTGCAACTTAGAGATTTATTCCCCTACCTTAATGCATATGCTTTGATGTTGATGTTGTAGACGGAGACAATTACATCACTTTCTTTTTTGTTGTTGTTATTGAGAGTCATCAGCATTTTACCCGTTATATTATAGTTGTAATTCTTGCAGCTCATTTGTACTTTTCTGTTAATATTTTATGTTAATAAATAAGTAAATTCTAACAACTAAAACCAAGACTGGTATTCCAATAGTTGTGTGTTTTGAACTTGCTACTGAAACTAATAATTGAGTTAGTCCTTTAATATTTAATTTTTTACACACTTAATTTGACTAACTCTCACATAAAAGACTTCAAGAATCAAAATCAGATTCTTTCTGACGAGGCATGTTCTCATCTAATCTATTCAAAAACATTATTGAAAATTTAATATTAAGATGCCATAATATTATAATCTCAACAAAGTAATCAACTTTTCAACACTTTAACATCATATATATATATATATATATATATATATATATATATATATATATATATATATATATATATATATATATATATATATATATATATATATATATATATATATATATATATATATATATATATATATATATATACAACAAAATCAATTACTATAAGCAAGCAAAATTCACATAAAAATGGCTTCTCTGGAAAATCACATAAAAATCCATGAACACTGCAAAGTTTCACCACCATTTGCATCTCAACACTCTCTCCCTCTCACATTCTTTGATTTATTTTGGCTAAGATTTCACCCGGTCGAACGTATCTTCTTCTACACCCTCCCGAATTCGCAATCACACCCTTCTTTTTTCTTTCAAACAATTGTTCCAAATCTCAAATCATCACTCTCTTTAACTCTCCAACACTTTCTCCCTTTGGCCGGTAAAATCGTCTGGCCTTCTGATTCTCCAAAACCATTCGTCCAATTCAATCCCGATGAGGACGGAGTTTCCTTGACCATAGCACATTGTGATGAACATGAACATGATGATGATGATCATAGAGTTTTCAATAAACTCTTGGAGTACAATTCACCTCAGGAAGTGTCTTTGTCTCGATATTTCGTACCTCACTTGGATTCAACAGATTCTTTTGCTTCAATTATCTCAATTCAAGTAACCTTTTTTCCAAAAAGTGGTTTTTCCATTGGAATAAGTAGTCACCATGCTGTTCTTGATGGAAAATCTTCAACCATGTTTATCAAAGCTTGGGCTTCAACATGTAAATCTCTTGAAGAAACACAATCTTCACCAAGTTTAAAGCCTTCATTGGAACCATTTTTCGGAAGGGAAGTAATCAATGATCCAAATGATCTTGAAAGTTTGTTTATAAATATTTGGCATGAAATCTCCTACAAAATTGATCCTAATAATAGCACAAAACAAAGAAGCTTGCAGATTATGCTAAAGTCAACAGCATCTCAACATAACTTGGTTCGAGCGACGTTTGAACTCAAACGCGTAGATTTGGAGAAATTAAACAAAAGGGTGTTGTCCAAATGGAACATTGTGGAAAAAGAACCAAAAATGGAAACTTCAAAGCCTAAGAAATTGTCAACTTTTGTTCTTACATGTGCTTATGTGTTTGTGTGCATTGCAAAAGCAAATCAACAAGCAAAGAAGGACAAAGAAGAGAAATTTGCTTGTGGATTCAGTGTGGATTGTAGGGCTAGATTAGATCCTCCAATAGCTCAAAACTACTTTGGAAATTGTGTAAATACACATATAGTAGAAACTGAATATGAGAATTTTACACATGAAGATGGATTGGTGATTGTTGCTAAGAAGATTTATGGTAAAATAAAAAAGATGGATGAGGGAGTTCTTGAAGGGATGGAGACATTGATTTACAGATTAATGGCTATGAAGAGAGAAGGAATACAGACACTAGGAGTTGCTGGTTCAACAAGGCTTGGAGTTTATGAGATTGATTTTGGTTTTGGAAGGCCTGAGAAAGTGGAGATTGCTTCAATTGATAGAGGATTGACAATTGGGTTGGCAGAAAGTAAGGATTTGAAAGGTGGTGTTGAAGTTGGACTTGTTCTTGATAAACATGTGATGGGTGAGTTTCATTCTCTTTTTCATGAAGGATTGTGGTTTGAGGAGTAGGATTTGATTTAGTTATTGATCTTGATTTTGAATATGTCCTATCAAAATATTTGATAAATATTATTTAAAGTTGTGTTGAAATATTGAAGCTTAATTAGTTCATATTGCATATTGAAACTTCTTTTCTGTTTTGGTAACTCTTCAAAAGTTAGTTAGATTAGTTTCCTTAATTAGAAAGTAGTTTGTTAGAGGTGGTTTACCTAGTTGGAGTTAGTTAGTTTAGTTGATATCATCTTTTCATGTTATATATTGTTCTTGTATCATTCGAAGGTTTGAGCTTTAACTTATTAACATGGTATCACACACCTTCATCGATCTACCTACATTCTTCCATCTTTGATCCACTCTTTTCTTTCTTCTTCCACCACCTTATTTGGTCCACCGGATTCACACACTGATCAAAGCAGTCTCTATTATGTTCATCTTAGTGATAGACCTTTTTCGATTAAAGTAACACATGTTCTTGAATGTTTCAATTATCATTTATGGGAGAGATCTATGTGCATGGCTCTTTGTGGTAAAATGTTGCTCGAATTTGTAAACGGATCCATACCAGTTTTAGTTGATGATTTTGATCCCTCTTTCCACGCATGGAATAGGTGTAATATGCTTGTTCATTCTTGGTTACTTAATTATGTTTCTGAATCAATTGCACAATCTATTGTTTTTATGGAAAATTTCATTGATGTTTGTAATGATCTAAAGGAAATGTTAACTAAAGGTGATCTTGTTTGAATTTCTGAATTACTATAGGAGATTTATGTTTTAAAGCAATATTCTAAAACTGTTATTGAATTTTATTCTAAATTGAAAGTTCTTTAGGAAGAATTGAAAATCTATATGCCAATTCCTAGTTGCACGTGCAAGATTAGATGTTCATGCATGTGAAGCTATGAGACAAGCAATAAAAAATCGTAGCTTTTTTCATGTTATTCGATTTTTGACTGACCATAATGATAACTTTGTTTTGGTCAAATAAGAAATTTTGCTTATGGATCCCTAACCTAACATGAACAAAATCTTCTATATGGTTCTTCAATATGAGAGGCGAGTTAATTCTGCATCTGTTGAAGATTCTCAAGCATTCATCAATGCTATGGGATTTAAGAAACCTAATCCCAATCATGGAAATTCAACCTTTCCATACAATACTTATAAGTCCAAGATTTGCACTCGTTGAGGTAGCATTGGCCATACAATTGAAGTTTGTCATCACAAACTTAAATTTCCACCACATTTTGGTAAAGCCTCCATGGCTAACAATACTACCACAAATGATGCTGATGATGATGGTATAACTTCCCCATCCTTATATATTAACAACGGTTCTTCTCCAATTACTCAAGACAAATTTGAGAAACTAGTGAATCTGCTTTAGAATTCATCCCTTAATCAAGGTATTATACCTATAGTTTCTAAACAAGTTGGCTCATCTTCATTCACATTTCATTCACCTTTGCATGACAAATGTAAACCTCATTATTTGTCTTATAAATGTTGTTCTTTAGACTCTTGATTCATAGATTCCGGAGCTAGTGATCACATCTGCTCCTCCATTTCTTGGTGTCACTCATGTATCTTATGATACATTAAAGTAGATGTGTGATCTCACTCTTGAAGATTTTAAGCAAGAGAATTGAGTATTGTTCTTGATCAAAGCTTTAAGCAAGATTAACTATTGTTCTTAGTTGAAGTTTTGTAGAAAGACTAAGTATTGTTTATTTGAAAGTGTAATCTTTATATTTGGTTCCTCTGCTTACGGATTGTGTAACTATGTGCGGTGATTGGGAGTGAGATGTCGACTTCTCACATCTAGATGTTAATTTCTACGTAGAAGTTGCACTGGATAGTGATTAGGAGATAAGTTGTAAACTGGGACTATTTAAACTTTGAACTAGTAATACTAATAGTGAATTTCCTTATTGGCTTGGTAGCCCCTATATTAGGCGTTGTTGTATTGAAATGGGTTCACAATTTATTGAGTTATTTATTATTCTACATTTATTTTTCAGTTTTGATAAGTGTGTTGTAAATTAGTAGATGTTATAACATATGTCTTGACATTGTGTGTTGTTAGGACTTCTGTCTATACATTTGTTGTCTAAGTGCCAGAATTTCAATTGGCGCCAGAGTAGGCACCTTATTTTATTTATTGGATGAGATCCAAGGAGAATACTTTCTATAACTATGGATAAAGAAGGAGGATACAACAACAAACCATCTATGTTGGATGGTTCTAATTATAACTGGTAGAAAGTCTGAATAGTGGCTTTTTTGAAATGCATGGATAGAAAAGCTTGGAAAGTTGTCTTAAAAGGATGAGAGCATCCTATTAATAAATACAAATAAGGGAATATGTCCTTAAAACCTGAAGAAGATTGGTCTGATGAGGATGACAAATCTTCTCTTGGAATCTTAAATGCTCTATTCAACAGAGTAGACAAGAATGTTTTTAGGTTGATCAACACATGTACTATATCTAATGATGCTTGGGAAATACTCAAGATAACCTATGAAGTCACATCCAAAGTAAATATGTCTGGGCTTCAGCTTCTCACTTCCAAGTTTGAAAATATGAAGATGAATGATGATGAGACTATCCAGCAATATCATATAAAGATTCTTGAAATTAAAAATGGATCTAGTGCCTTAGGAGGGAAAATGTCAGAAGAAAAACTTGTAATAATAATTCTTAGGTCTCTACCTAGGAAATTTGACATGAAGGTGACATCCATTGAAGAAGCTCATGACATCAACACCATGAGGTTTGATGAACTTGTTGGCTCACTTCAAACTTTTGAATTGGCTATTAGTGACAAGTCTGAGAAAAAGAACAACGGCAAAGCCTTTGTTTCAAGTACTGAAGAAAAAATAGGTCAAGCTAATCTAGATATTGAGGAAGGACTTTCCAATACCATTGTGTTACTTGGGAAGAAATTCAATAAAATTTTGAAGAGATTGAATAGAAGAGGAAGGCCAGATGTCAAGAACATCTCATCTGACATCAGGAATAATGATTCTCAGAATAATACTAGCCCTGAAGAGAAATTCAATCAAAGTAAAAGCGTTTAATGCTATGAGTGTGGAGGATTTGGTTACATTAGACCAGAATGTCCAACCTATCTCAAGAATCTGAAAAAGGGATTGACTGCATCTTGGTTTGATGATGATGAGTCAGAAGATGAGTCTACTCCTCAAACTGCCAAGTTGATAATGGCTCTTTCTCGAAGATGAGAAGATGAAGTATAATCATGTGATGAGAATAATCTCTATAAAGACCTGAATGTGTCCTACAAGGATACATGTGACAGGTGTGAAGAAAGTATCAAGATAGTAGAAGAAAAAAAGAAAAATCATTGTTGATCTAGAGAATGAAAAGAAGAAACTTATGTGCATTGTTTCTCATCTTCAAAAGAATGTAACTATCTTAAATTCCAAGATTGACAACTTGGCAAATTCTTTAGAAAGGATGAAAATGTAACTGGTATGATACAAGAGGCTGAAGACACGAAAGTCAAATATCACTCTGATATTCAACAAAATAAAAAGCCTACAGAAAAGTTCATTCCTGATGAAAATAAAATAATGATTAACATGTCAAACCACATGTTTCAACATTTTGACAGACTTAATGAAGCTCCAAATTTCAACTCCTTAACTTGGAGATGTCATTATTGTGTCAGCAAAAAGATAAGTGTCAAAGAAAGAAATGTCAACCTAATAGCTCATACCACCTTGATAAGAACAAAAGGAGAAGATTGGTACTTTGACAGTGGATGCTCTAAACACATGACAAGCATTCGCAAATTACTGGTTGGTATTAGGTATCACCCCACAGGTGTTGTCATATTTGGTGATGGCTTTAAAGGTGAAATCAAGGGAGCGGGAAAATTGATGGGTGTTGGATCTCTAAAGTTAGAAGATGTTCTTCTTGTGAAAGAACTATTAGTTTATCTTATTAGCATCAGTCAGTTATGTGATCATGGGTTGTTGGTAAATTTATCAAAATCAGAATGCTTCGTCAAAGATGAGAAAGATGTTGCTCTTATGAAGGGTATAAGGTCTAAAGACAAATATTACTTGTGGGAATCTTAAATACCTAGGTGATTCTTCCCGAGATGGGGATCGGTGTGCCCCCATTATTTGGGGGTCTCACAAATATATCACTACACAATCCCTCATGCACAAGGGCTTATAAAGTGTGAAATGTTTTTAGATATCCCTCGAGTTGAGCTTTGTGGTCAAAAGGAGTCTCTCAGTTGGAGGTGACTCCTTTTAAGGGAAATGATTCCCTCGGCTTAAGGAAAATCCTTTAATAAGGGGTGAGTCATCACCTTTTTTTCCAAATATCTGCTGAGTAGCGAAAATGTTTGTTGGGAATGTTAAACATTAATCACTCATATGGACACACATGCTTTTATTTAATGTGAGCAATGATGGTTTATTATAGATATGCTAAACATTAATGCCACGTGTTGGATACGTGCTAAGAATTTTCAAAAAATTTGGAGGAGCCCAAAATGCTTTTTTGAGTGAGTACTTGTGGCTACATCTTCTTTATAATGGCTTTCTTGTTTCCTTTGTTTCACTTCTTTTCCTCATTTTGTTTCTCGACTTCTGCAAATTTCTCTGAATTTTTGACCTACCTAATATTTTTATTTTATAGTAGTTATGGATGGGGATGGTAGGAGAAAACTCATGGTAGGACCTAGGTTAGTGTAAAGATGTGGAATTTTAGGTCTTTAGTGGTTCATTTAGCGATTATGGTGGTTATAATGACTTCTTTTTATTCTTCTACTTTCTCATGAATAAAGAGATAATGATTTCTCCTTTGGTTGTATCTAAAGAGGCCATGATATTGGGTCCTCTTATATCACTAAGGAGAAGATCCCCCCTGACAAAAATGGACATTCCTTCTTTAAAAGACGAAGATCCTCCCCCACAATCTTCTGTATCATGACCAGGACTATTTGAATGGTAAGCACATCTTGCATGATGCTTGTACCCAGGGGCGGGATTAGCAGGAGCTGAGTATGGAGGCAGTAGAGTTATCAGACTCCGATCGAGCAAGTGTTGCAAAGCTTGAGCCAAAGGCATGTGTAGTCGGGTAAATGACCTTTTGGGTTTGGATTTCTAAGTACGTTGGCCACCTTGTTGCTTACGTCGATCTTTCTGTTGTTGTTGCGTTGGAACCTGACTAGAGACCAGGACTTCCCCAACAGTGTTGGATTCATTCTTCCCATTGTATGGCTTTTTTACAGTACCAGAAGAAGTAGCCACCTGAATTTTTCCGCTTCGGATACCACTTTCAACACGTTCTCCAGTCAGTATGAGGTCGGTGAAACCAGACGAGGAGCTTCCAAGTAAATGGCTGTAGAAAGGACTAGTCAGTGTATTCATGAACATGTCAACTAACTCTCGGTCAGCCAAGGGAGGTTGGACTCTGCCAGCCAAGTCTCTCCATTTTTGAGCATATTCTTTGAAGCTTTCATTAGGTCCCATGGACATGCTTTGTAGTTGCATGCGGGTTGGCGTGAGATCAGCATTGTATTGGTATTGCTTGTAGAAAGCACCGGCCAAGTCTTCTCATGTATGAATGTTGGCACCCTCTAGTTGATAGTACCACTCGAGTTGGGTTCCAGATAAGCTCTCTTGGAAAAAGTGGATCCACAGCTTCTTAACAGCGGTATGAGGCTGAATCTTCCTTACATAAGACTTCAAGTGCAGTTTCGGACAAGAGACCCCATCGTATTTAACAAAGGTCGGAGTCTTGAATTTTGGAGGAATGACGACCCTTGAGATGAGTCCTAGGTCCTCAAAATCTAGCCCAGGTACCTTCTGAATTTCCATGGCTTTCATACGTTCTTCCAGCAACTTGTATTTGTCATCAGGATGTTCATCCTCATGGTAGTGGTCCTCTTATTCCTCAGAGGGCTTGGCAGAATCGTGATTACTTTTTGCATCAGTTTTGATACTAGCATCATCATCTTGTTCATTGTCGTCACTATCTTTAGAGACTTCGGCTTCCCTGAGTCGTAAGGTCGGGCCTCCGAGCCTTTTCCCTAGAGTCTTTTTACCCTTCTTCTTCTTCTTCTTGGTGAGGATGGTCTTCAGCTCTTCTTGCCCCTTGGACAAATTCAGAATCAAAGCTTGAAACTCAACATTTTGAGCCTGGAGATCCTTAACTGATTGTTCGAGATTCATGATGCTGAAATAAACAGCGAGGAAAGATGAGAAACCCATCAGAGGAAACCTGTTATGCGATGTTATGAATGCAAATGCAATGTTTTCAAGGATCTTTAGGAAATTTAGTTAGCAACGTGAGAAAATGATTTGGTCGCATCTTCGTTTGAAGAACTCTGATTCTTAGATTTTCTTCTATGGGAATCAAGCTCACTATATCCGGTGTGTCATCGCCTCTAATTCGGGATACTTCTGAACTTGAAGGTACATGGCTAGAGGAAAATAAATCCTCTTGCCCCTTGATAGGTACCGAGTCTCTGAATTAGAAGGTATGTGGCCAGAGGAAAATAAATCCTCATGCCCCTTGATAGGAATCCAGTCCATGATAAGAGCACCTGAAATTGTGCGCCCTAAATCCCTAAGATCCTTGAAAGGGTTAGTTAATCATGTTATGTTATGATGTCATAAAGTCATGATGTTATGCGAATGCAATGCATCAGGTATAAGGACGAACAGATCCTACAAAGCCTGCAAGGAAAACAAAGGTTAGTAGCAAACACAAACAAGTCACAGAAGTGTCCTTAGGTTTAAAGGCTTGCATGAAGTTCGTAGGTAAGTACCCTTCCCACTGAAGTTTAGTTGGTTCAACCTCTCCTATATAAAGATCGGGTTCTAGGAAGCTCATATCATTGACCTTTCTCGAAGGCACTTATTTCAGTTCAGCAATCTAATCAACGACCGAATATGTCCTGAAAGTCTAGTCCATATGAGTGTAGCTTCGAGTATCAACCAACTTCAGTCGGAACCAAAGCCATCCATCTCGCTACTTTCTAATAGGCTAAAGTCAAGATCGACTAGGGTTCTAGGGGCAAATTAGTGCTTAATGACACCACGCAGCAGCCAAGTGTTTCCTCAAGTCGGATCCCAAGGAACACTAGGACAAACCAATGTGTCACACTAACGATAGCCACCTTATCAATCGCAGCAGTATACACCATGCAGTCTCCTTGGTCTCATGCCATTTACCTAAGGTACTCAGATCCAGGTTAGGATCTTTCACACAAGTAAACCCAAACAGGCCCACAAATATAAAGCAAACAATACAAACATTTAAAGTGAATCCTAAACTTTAAGGTAACCCCCCTTTTAATTGAAAGCATCCCCAACAAAGTCGCCAGTTCTGTAATACGGTGAACTGACTTTTTATTTTTAAGCAAACAATGTTGCGGTGAGCAAGAGTCGCCACCGACTTTTATTTTATCCAATTTTTAGGAAAGGCTAAAAGAACAGAAAAAACGTTTTTTAAAGACTTTGAGTTCGGGGGGTAAGTTATACAAAGGGAAGGTGTAAGCACCCTTTGTATCCATGGTTATCCATGGGCTCTTAATTGCTTAGCTCACTTTTGAATTGTTTGAAATGTCTGAAAGAGTGTCGTGTGTGAATAGTAAAAACTTTGAAGAAGAACTTTAGCTTGTAAATAAGCGTAGTCTTTTTGAATTTGATTTGAAAAAAAGAGTGGGAAAAGAGTTTTGATTTTGAATTTGAAGAAGAGCAAGCAATTAAAAAGCAATTATCCTTAAGTTATAAAAAAATTTCTTTTAGCTTTTCAGGGCTATCCATACCATAGGAGGGTAGGAAGTCCTTTTATTGGATGTAAAGGGTCATCGAGGATTATCGTTCGCCATAAGACGGTCCCTGCCATAAGGCAACAAGGCAACGAGAGGGATTACCCTAAAGGTGTGTGGGTGCAACAATCACGTGATTCAATTCAGATAATTATCTTTTAATTAGTGACCTAGATTAATTCAAGGCTTGCACTCCCTAGGATTACTAACCATGGCAGAAAGATAAAACAGTTTAATAGTCCTACGCTATTACAATAAACACCTGTTGATGCGGGAAAATTAAAGGCAGAAAATAAGAGGGAAAAATAATTAATTTAAATATCTTGAGCCTTCATCCTTGATCAACCCTGAAAATTACGAATGAAGAAGAGAAAACTTAGTGCATTAAAGCTCTACAAACCCTAATTGATTAAAAGTCTATAAACCCTAATTGAACCAAATATGTAAATAAATGATTTTAATATTTTTTAATAATCATTAAAGGTTAAAGAAAATCGAAAGTTTGATAAAATTAAATAATTATTGAATTAATCCTAATTAACTAATTAATTGAAAGTATATACAAAAATAACAATATTTATGGTTAAAAATAATTATTTTTAATGTTATGAGAAAAATCAAATCCTCGATTAAATAAGATAAATCGTTATACAAAACTATTATATAATAAAATAACATGTTTTAATAAAATAAGTTAAATAAAAAGAAGGGATAAAGAGAATAAAAAAAAAGAGATTTATGTAATTAGACCTAAAAATAAATAAAGAAAACTTAGCTCTGATCAGGTGTGATTGGCTTCTGAAGGATTATAGTGCACCCTCAATACTTGAGACGTTGGATCTGAGGCTGCAATGATCCTGAGGCTTGGACGCGAGGTTGCACCGTGTACTGGCATAACTCCAACGTGTTGGATCTATCAACAAATTATGAGATAAAAAATAAACATGGGGCCTGGGGATCGAACCCCTGTTTGGAGTGTGAATGAATACGCCATTGGCCAGTCTTGCTGCATACGATAAGTCAATAGGGAATCCAATAACATTTAATAAAATGCTTAAATCATAATATATGGAAAATTCAAATCAGGTCAACCGTGGGCCCCCTGCGTTGCGTATCATCCAATCCGGAGCAGAGAGACAGTCTGGAAGTTTTGACCCACCAATAGCATCCTTGCGCGTGCAGTCCGAGTTTCTTGATTTTCAAACGGGCCAATCCTAATCCGCCATGCATAGACCACTGAAGCAACAAATCCAAGTTGTCGGAACTATACAGTTCCGGTCGTCCCTTCCGATGAACCTTTTTCTAAAACCTGCAAAACTCAACGAATTGAAATAGAACAAAAGCCCAGATCGACTATAATCAGCATTACGAGTTCAATGGCATATTTTTAAAGTCTTGAGAATGGCTGAAAAGTGAGATTCGAAGCTTCTCAGTTTTGAAGCTCCGCCCATGGCTATTTCGTATCTCTGCGTCAAAGCTCGTGAACGAAAGTTCTAAACAATTCTACACACCATAATTAACACGTATGTATGCACAAAACATATTTATATGTCATGGATTTAAGAGTTTGAGTTTTAAAGTTAAGCAAACCGTGAATCACTCGTGTGATGCCATTCCACATGCTTCAAGCGTGTAGGCTAGGTGGGATCAACTCCTGGAGTTCTCAGGAACGTGATGGGATGGTTGGAATCAATTGATGATGGCTGTGGAGGGAGTTTGCTCGTGCCCTAATTCTTGACCACTTTTGCAACCTTGAACCCTAATTTCTCTTTCTCCAAAATCGTCCCCTAATACTTTGTACAAGTTATGTTTTTATAGATGAATAAATTAGGGTAATAGATTTGGTATGAATCTTCTTGAATCAATGATGGAAAATTTGATTGAAATTGATTTGCAAATGTTTCTAAAAGTGTCCAATTTCAATCTTTCATCACCAATATTGTTTTGCACGAATTTGGATGGAATATATGTATAATTTAAGGCTTGATTCTGATTGAAAATCTCCTTAAAATCAAATCTTTGAATATTTCCCAATTTATTTGATTTAAATCACATTTTAAATGAATAAATTCAATAAAAAAATCAAATAATTGTCACAAATTCGTGGGTTTAGATTTAGAGTTCCTTGATGTCTTGAGGATCAAGATTGAATCAAAATAGATTGGGCCCATTTGCAAGAAAACTCATTTTGGACCATACTTCACATTTTTCACTCAAATTTGTCCAACTTTGACAAGGCATATCTCCCTCAAAAAGGACCTATAATCTTTTGATCCATGTCTCTTAAATGAAACATTTTTAGACTTGGCATGTGAGGGAAAAGTTGTAGAGAATTCAATTTCCTTCAAATTGAGCTTTGGATGGGAAATTTCTGAGGTTCCATGTGAAAGTTATGGCTGGTCAAAGTTCGGTTGACTTTCTCCTACAAAACCCTAATTTAAAAACTTTGCGTTTTGTTGATTTTTGAACTTTCCTTGATGAATCATGATCAATCCTTGATCAAATGATGAATGATACTTCAAAATGAGGATGTTGACCAAAAATCAGAAATTTTGACTGTACTTCGACACAGTTGACTTTTAGGTCAAACTAGTCGACTGTTGACTATCTGAGCTTTTTGGCTGAGTAATCTTGTGAGGCAGGGCTTGAAACTTTATGTGATGATTCTTTAAGGAATATGAGAGGCCATGGGATCCATTTGAGGCATCAGAAGTTGATTTCTTCTTGAGAAAAGAGAAAACCCTAGTTGGAGGCTTGTTGCTTAGGAGACAGGTAAGTGAGCCTAATCCTCAGTGCTTGAGAATTTGAAAGTCAGATGGATCGAAATATCTTGAAATATGATAGGCAAATTTTGGGGTATGACAGTTTGAACTCTAGCTTGATCCATTTTGGGTGAGGTTAGTAGTTACTTAATAACTTTTTTATGTTTCTTATGGGATTTCTTTTTTTGTTTCTTTGGTTTTTGGTTTTCTGTTATAGCTTTGATTTTTGCCTTGGTTTTTCATTTAAAATTCTTGTGCTAACTGGTCCCTTCCTTATGTACTTCAATGATCTTCACCTCTCTATTAATATATTATTTTGCCTTTAAAAACAAAACAAACAAAACATCTAATATTTTAGTTTTTTTAGTAACAAATTCTAGTCACTATTATGCTACAAAATAGTAAAATAACAATGAATATGAGGGAAATGTCAAGATTTTGGCATAAAAACCACACACAAGTTAAAGCTAGTGTCTTTCCTCCATAAGTTATGTGAATTTATAAGTTCATATCTTAATGTATCATGTAAATATTTCAAATTTAATAAAATATGCAAGTTTTTAAATGGATCACAATATTACTATTTTAGGGATAAACTTCAATAAGAGACAATAATTCAGTCAAAGGAGATATTTTGTAGTCTTTAAACCCTGCTTCCACAAAGAGTTTCTTCCATTCTTTCTCATTTCTCTCTTTTCCATTGACACATGCCATGTTTATATCCATTTGCATCTTTAATTGTGTAACTTGATGATCATCTTTCTTTTCATTCATCACAATTTCTATGAGAATCACTTTTCCAACTTTTTCATCACTTGTAATAGCTTCCTTACATTTCTCCAATATTTTTATGCAATCCTTATCAGTCCAATCATGTAAAATCCACTGCAAGAAACAAAAAGAAAAGATGAAGGATGATAAATTTTCTTTATAACTCGGAAAATTCAAATTACAGAAAATATTATTATAAATATTATGAATAATTCACACTGCAACGATTCTTAACTTCCGATACTTCACTTCACCAAATATTGTTATCTTTTCTTTTTCTTTTTCGATGGTCATTATGACACATCATGTACTATTTAATAACCTAACTTCTGTATTTTGGTGGACTTTTCTCCCCTTTTTAATATATTAATCATATAGAGCTTTTGCTCTGGCTTTAAATGAGACCCTCCATAAATTTACAGTGGAATTGGTCCATTCGGATTAGTCGGTCGCAAGACCGGATTCCAAGATTTCAAAAAATATTTATAAATTAGTGGTTGCAAAATTGAAGTTGAGTAATTTCTAATTTTAGTAATTAATATAAATTAGTGGTTGAAAATTTAAAAATATTTGAAACTCCCAATTCTCCAATTTATTCTACAATATCATCTAAAGCATACCTTAAGTACAATTCCATCAGCTCTAGGAATAGATTTGAACATGTCTCCTCCAACATAACTCAAATTGTTATCACCAGATAAATTCCCTACAACATGTGGAAGATCAAACACAACACATTTCAACTTAGGAAATGTGTCACAAATAATCTTCCCCATTGTCCCATTTCCACCACCAACATCCACAATTGATTCCAACCCACCAAACACAAAACCATAATCTTTCAAAACCAAATTTATCATTTTGGAATCACTCGCCATTGCCTCGTTAAACGATCTATTATTTTCCGGGTTTTGATTAAGAAACTTCCACAAATCAGATCCTAATGTTACATCAAAGAGTGTAAGATCGTCCTCGTAAATCCATTTTTTTAAGTGATTGTAAGAACCCGAAATAGTTGGATTCAAATAGCCTTCAGCCATCGGTGATAAACATAGTTCACTCCCTTTAACAAGAAGCTCTGAGACGACGGTGAGAGCGTACGCTTCTTCTTTATTTTCTATCTCTTGATTTGTTATGATCTCAAAGATTCCGTTGTGTGCGAGGTAACGCATGAGACGTTGAACGTTACCGAATTTGGTTGACGGAACTTTAAGAACTGAAACTAGGTCTGAAAGAGAAATTGGTTTGGCATGATCATGGATAATATTTGGTATGTTCATTTCAATGCACCATTTGAGACACATGGAATCTAGCAATCCATAAATGTATCTGTATAGCTGAACTTGTCCTTTGAGGATTTCACTTGGTTTGCGGTTATGTATTGATGAAGCCATTGAACCTGCAACAAAAGAAAGTGTATGTAAAGATTTTCTTTGGAATGTCTAAGGCGTAGGTAAAGGTGCTTCAACATATAGTATCAATTTTTTTCTATTTTCTTAGGAGAGTAAGGAACCTCGGAAAATAATAACCATGAATTTTAGTTACTAAAATAAGCATATAACTACAGCTTCAAGTTCTTACAAGTGTTTGTATAATAAATAATGTGCTTTGAAAATTTCACCTTGTTCATAGCTATTGATTGATGAAGCATTGTTTTGGCTTGTTCTCTTATTTAATGGTAGATTGTTAAAAGAGGAAAAGTAATTTATAAAAACTAGCTTTCAGACGGACACTACTGATTCGTTTATCCACTTTTTTTTTAATGCGCACAACAGAGAAAAATAATTATGTGTATATGTTTTATGAAGGTTTTATTGTACATTGCATTATTATTTAACAATAGATCATAAATACTATCATTATTATCACTAAACAAAAACACATCAAATTAACATTGGATATGAAAAATTAAAAAAATAACTTTTATTCAACTTAAGAATGAGTCTTCAAAAAATATTTTGAACAAATCTTTAATGATTACAAATAATAAGTAATAGTTCTCTCTCCACATTTAATTTTTTATTTTCTTAACCATTATATTGAAAAAAAATTAATGGTCAAGATGTAGAGTAAGTTATAATAACTTACTCTTGGAGTAAAAGTATCCTTATATATATATATATATATATATATATATATATATATATATATATATATATATATATATATATATATATATATATATATATATATATATATTTCCCACTGCCGTACTAATTGCCTCTCAATTATCGTATGCAAAAATTCTTCGATATTACATAGCAGAAACTTATGCTTCACCGGAAATGGCTATCATGCTTAGGAATTATGAAAATATGAAGGCATGGAATGAAATGGAAACAACAAATATGAAAAATGATAGCAGATTAAGAGAAATCTAAGTTTTTATGCCATTTCCGTTTGCACGACAATGAAATGATTTTAGAAGATTTTGGTTTTAGGGAAGATGTTGGGGTCATGTTTGATCATTTTCATCGGTTTGCTTCGTTATCTTGTAGATTTGCTTCTTATTTTGTCAACTAGCTACCGCAAAATAATTGAATGAAACTCTTTTTTAATAATAGAAAAGTTAATGAACCACTTGATGCTAGAACTGACCTCCAAACCGGACTAAATCGGTGGTGATAAAAAAAGTTTAATTTTGTGTGTGTTTGTCCTCTCTCTTCCTTATAACTTCTAAGAGCATCTCCAATGGTAGTATTTTCCTTTGAATTCTCCAGCTGGACATCAATATAATAATTAAATATTGAAACAATTTGTCATGTCATAGTACAGTTGTATTGCAATGTAACTAGTAAAAAATTGTGGTATGCAATCAAATTAATTTATGAGGTAAAGTTGTGGGACCCATTAGAATTACACCAATAAAATAAAAATTAAATAAATTATTTTGAGATGATATGGCTGGTGGGACTCATAAAGAACTCAAAAATGGGTTGCACCATTGGAGATGGTCTAAGAGCATCTCCACGGGTAGTATTTTCCTTTGAGTTCTCCAGCTGGACATCAATATAATAATTAAATATTGAAACAATTTTCCATGTCATAGTACAGTTGCATTGCAATGTAACTAATAAAAAATTGTGGTACCCAATCAAATTAATTTATGAGGTAAAGTTATGGGATCCATTAGAATTACACCAATAAAATAAAAATTAAATAAATTACTTTGAGATGATATGGCTGGTGGGACCCATAAAGAACTCAAAAATGGGTTGCACCAATGGAGATGGTCTAAGTAATTATTATTTATGGAGGTTATTTAAATTGATGTCTTAACTTGTAAAATATGAAAATAGTTAAGGGTAATTATGGAATGAAAATAGGCAAGCCCAAAATCTCCTATCCCCTTTATTTAATATATATATATATATATATATATATATATATATATATATATATATATATATATATATATATATATATATATATATATATATATATATATATATATATATATATATATATGAGGAGGGTTATATTGACTCCAAGAGTAAGTTATAATAACTTACTCCACATCTTAACCATTAATTTCTTTCAATCTAATGGTTAAGAATAATGAGGAATAATTTTCTCTTTCCACATTTAATGATTTATTATTGTTAACCATTAGATTGAAAAGAATTAATGGTCAAGATGTGGAGTAAGTTATTATAACTTACTCTTGGAGTCAATATAACCCTCCTCTCTCTTCTCTCTCTCTCTCTCTCTCTCTCTCTCTCTCTCTCTCTCTCTCTATATATATATATATATATATATATATATATATATATATATATATATATATATATATATATATGGGACGACTCAAGTGAGAACACTTGGTTATTATGAGAAATGAGAACAATGAATGACAACCATTAAATTTGATTTTAATGGATTGGATTGGTTTCTCTTTCTATGTTAATTTAAAATAAATATTAAGGATCATAGAAAGAGAAACCAATCCAGTCCATTAAAATCAAATTTAATGGTCATGATTCATTGTTCTCATTTATCATAATAACCAAGTGTTCTCACTTTAGTCGTCCCCTATATATATATATATATATATATATATATATATATATATATATATATATATATATATATATATATATATATATATAAATTAATATGTTTTTAATTTAATTTGATTTTACAATTCAATTTATATGAGTTTCAATTTAGTTTTTGCAATAGAGTTAACCATTATAGTAGTTATGTTTGGTTGACGTTTGGTCGGAAGGGATTTGGTCGGAAGGGAAGTTTGAGATTAGATAAGCAATGTTTCATTATTTTTTTAGAGATTTTCAAGGAGTCAAGTTGTGACAGGTAAGTCGCTTGAATAACTTAGTGTTTCGCTCTCTTTCTCTGTTGAGAATAACCTTGCATTGACAACTTCTTTTACTCTATAGAATTAGATGTGTGGTTTTGATGTGTGATGATAGCAAAAGAGTAAAACCAAAGAAATATAATACATAAGAGAGATGATACATTAGATATAAAAATACTTATCTTTTTCACAATGATTTGAAATCAATGTTGATATAAAAGTTTCAATTGTTTTAAAATTATTTTTAATTTAATGAAGCTTTAATCATACCATACCATATGGTCTTGTATCTTGAAAAACCAATCTTAATTTTACAAAATAATCATATTATCTTCAAGTGCCTACAAAAACAATTACTAGTACTTTGTAGGTACCGAATATTCCTTGGGTCCTCTTATGTTAGTTCTCTTCCTTACCCATATATACTCTCCATAAGGAACACCATAGTTACTTATGTAGCAAGAAATATGAGTATGACATTTTGTTATAAAAAAACATGTAGGTCTAAAAACACAATTCCTTTTATAGACATAAGAATAATTTCTATCATAAGACATTTTATGATGAATAAAACATGCATTTTCTTTGGTTCTACGATGTTGAATTTTGTGCTAACTTTAACAAAGATTGTTTTATTCGTGCTTGATTTATCAAAATTAAAAAAGCCAAATCCATGTTTGTTATTTGAATATCTTCGTATACTTAGAACATCTTTTAAACCAATTTAACTTTTTTCGTATTTTTTATAACTTGATTTAGTTCAACAATTTTGGAATCATCTTCTTGACGCTTATTACAAGAAGAGTTTTTTACTTTCTCTAATTCCACATTAGTGTCATTAGCCTTTCTTTCTATGTATAAAATGATTGTCTTTTGCTTTGAACATTTTCTAGAAAGATTCAAACATTACCCATGTATATCATGGAAGTTATTTTGTAATTTATTGTATGAAGGTATATCATTAATATCAGAATCACTAACCTCATTTTTTTATCATCATAATGGTGTGAAAACCTTAATATTAAGTTTTCTTGCTCTTCATCTGAAGATGAACTTATCTCATTGTCTTCCCATAACTCATATGCTTTATTTGGCCTTTTGTCCTTCTTGCTAATAACATTGTTCTTCTTTAGAAGTGACGGAAATTCACCTTTGACATGTCATGTTCTTCCACATTCAAAACAAGTTACCTTCCTTTTTTAATTCAGTTCTTCTTTTTGACTAGTTTATTTTGACCTTTCTTTTCTCATGAATTTTTTTAATTTCTTGATTAATGCATCATCTTCGTCACATGTTTCTTATCCTAGAACTTCTAGATACACTTGCATGCAAATTTTCTAGAAGTCATAATATTCACTGATGACACATGAATGTTTGCTGTTACTGCCATCATCTCTAAAAATAGGATTAACGGGAGAAAACAACAACTTGATAAAGCCTCACATTAAGACTCTTCTTCAATCTTCTAACATAAACAAACACAGGAAAACACCACCACTTTCTTTTATAACCAACACCAAAATTATGGTGGATTTTGAATCTCCTCGAATCAAAGAACCTTTTCAATAATCACCAACAACTTGTGATGATCACACCAAACAACAATGATGAACAAGAAATATAACCTTGTATAGAACTATGAGTAATATTTGACTTGGCTTGAGTTCCAAGATAATTAATTTGATCTTCTCTTTTCATTGACCACAATCCAAACATACATATACTTAATTGCTTAAAATAATTAAATGAAACTCTTTTTCAATGATATGCAAGTTATGCATCGAGTTTCATTATAAAGGATATATGAACACTTACAAAAAATTGTTTGAATTCTATGAAAAATGATGTATTAAATGGGTAATTGAAAAACATATGTATTTTGACTTAAATATATATCATTATACCTCTTTAAGTTGATGCAATATTCTGGAAAAGTTTCATGATCATTGGAAATGTTTTGGAAACTCAGTGATTCAAATTTTCAAAATAGTATGTTGATTTACAAAAACAATAAAATTACGGCGGTCAAATTAAAAACCAGTGTATTGTTTAACAAAATGATCAATTACAACGGTTTTAAACTACCATAATTTATGAACAAGTGTGTTGTTTAAAAAATGGTAAAATTGCAACGTTTCAAAAGACCATAATTTACGAAAATCGGCTTTTCAAACAAAGAGCACATCAATCAATTGACTCCCTTAAAAACATGAAATTTTGCCTTTTAAAATATGTGCTTTGAATGACTACCATGCATGAATGTTTAAGAAACATAGAATGGTTTAGATGAAAATCTTTTGAGCAACTAAAGCCTATATACATGTGAATTGACATTGTACCTAAATCTTTATAATTCAATCCTTTGATTTCGAAAGCTTATCCAATCTTGATACTTGATTTCAATCAATTTCTTCTTTGATCTTTCTTCTATGATAAGCTTTTATCTTCATCAAAAATAAGCTAAGACAGATAAAGAATATCTTCTTCACATCGTCGACCCTCGTCAAATACCCTAGTCCACTTCTCCACGAAATATTATCGACCTACCTTAATGTATACGCATTTGACAATCTAATTTCCTCGTGGAAGTGTTTGAATGGTGGCTGATTTAAAGCATAAACCGCCATGGTGTTTTATTTACGCGCCAAAAAATCATTACAGGGGTATGATATTAATCAAAAAATTTACCGAACAAGTAAAAATAATTAAAACTAGATGTCATATTATGCTACTAATTAGTTTATTTTTATTTCTTGGTCATATTAATACTGGTTGTATTGTACCTATTATGTGTTTGCCTTTTTTTAAAAAACATAGATAAAAAAGGAACATATAGTTGGGGTTTCGCTTGTTTGTCATATCTCTATAGATCTTTGTGTAAAAATGCAAAGAAAAATACATCTACATTTTATGGATCTTCCGTTTTGCTCCAAGCATGGGATTGGTCGAGATTGTCATCCCTAGCGCCCATCAACCTCAATAACTACATATCCCCTATGCAAAAAGTAAGTTTATAATATTATTTCCATTTACTTACTTTATATTATTAACTCAAAATAATTTATTTATATTGTTTTTTTTAGGTGGTCCACTTGTGGGATGAGTTACAACATATTTTCCTAGAAATTGTTTCATGGCCTATCGAAATCACTCGGATCACCTAGGACCAGACGATGTAATACCCTTCAACTATTCAATTCGTAATAATTTACTTTTAATATTAACCATTTACTAATCTAATCTATTTTCCTCTACAATTTATTTGGAAGCCATAAATGGGTCTTAAACATCAACATAAAAGGAACAAAGATGATGCACTCGTTTGGACTGCAACAACATCAATAATAAGGTCACTAGTGTGGAGATGACCATAGTGACGTGTAAAATTGGGCATGCATAAAGAAACCCCAAATTCCTCAAGGTGATTGGGACAATGGCATTAACGTAAAGTCTTGAAATAATGGATTACCAACCCACTTACACACAACTTCCTACCCGACAGAATTACCAACCCACTTACACACAACTTCCTACCCAACAAAATTACCAACCCACAACCAATACATGTCACACACCTTAGCACAAAACCAATAGAATACACTATATTACCAATAATCACATGATTATAATCAAAACACCTAACAAACAAATGCCACCGACACATCCTACCATAGGAAAAACATTCAATAAATATATGACACCAACACTTACTACCATAGGCAAAACACCTAAACATCACAACACCAAAACACCCCACAAACATATGACTGTTGAACACTATAATACTCATTTCTTCCTTCCACAGCGAAGCATTCACACTAATGTCTGCATTCAATCGACCGTGATGTTCACCAATAACCCTGTAAACGCAAACAACATAACCAAACTACAACAACATGGGAAACAAACTCAATTATAGTAGCGTGTTAATGCAGACACAACATTACGTATAATTACAAGACATTATCATGAATGATGGTGATGGTGATGCTCCAGGGACTTAGTATCAAACCCCTCAAGTAAATCAACGAAGACTTGTACGAGAAAGAGTACCTCATAAGTGTGGAACCGGTGGCCAGTATAATCAATCAAGTCATTATCATTAGTGTAAAAAATATATCTGCATTTAATCTGATTTAAGTTGAATAATATTATATTTGCTAAAAATTTCTTAATTAATTATTTGGTTTTAATTAAAATTAAAAAATTGCAAAAATGGGATGCGCCATATCAATTACGCCCCTTTTGAAGATCAAAGCGTAGGCAGCAATTTAATTAGCTTGACCTATTAGAAGTGCCAATTAAATTGACTTATCTTATTGGAGGCGTTAATTTAACTGACTTGTTTTTCAAAATGTTAAATGAAGGCGTCAATTCAATTGGCTTAAGCTTTGCGCATGCAAATTTTTTTTGAAACATGAGCATTTTGAAAAATATGATTATTTTGATATTATTGTTGAAAAACATGACTATTCTTTATTAAAAAAAATCACTAAGTATAACTGATTTTCAAAATTTTAAAATTATGAAAACTAGAGAACAAAAATTGTATTTAAATCTATAAGTTAATAGATAAAATATTATTAAAATGTAATGATATAATATAAATAGTGAGAATCATTTAATAATTTTGTAGGGGTTTAAGTTATAGTATTATTAGTACTTGTGATAAAACAAAATTATAAATGAGAGATGTGAACAAGTGAGATCCATTTAAGCCCTTGTTTGATTTTTTTACCGGTCTACATGGTTTCCATCATTGTAGTTTGCAGAAGATAAAAAAAAGGTTCTTGCAGAAACATCTCAATTCTTACAACATTAATGTCTTAAGGATAAATCTCAATAAGAGATAAAAATCCAGTCAAAGGAAATATTTTGTAGTCTTTAAAACCTGCTTCCATGAAAAGTTTCTTCCATTCTTCCTCATTTCTTTCTTTTCCATGTATACATGCTAAGGATGTATCAAGTTGCATCTTCAATAGAGTAACTTGCTCAGTATCTTTCTTTTCATTCATCACAATTTCGATGGCGATCACTTTTCCTATTTTCTCATCACTTGTAATTGCTTCTTTACATTTCTCTAGTATCTTTATGCAATCTTTATCATTCCAATCATGTAAAATTGTCTACAAGAAATAGAAAGACAAAGATTGAGGATATGAAATTCTCTTCAAATAAACCAATTAAAAGAAATTTATTAGTGTATCTTTGTATAGAATTTTTGCTTACTTTGAATTGTCTAAGAGTAATCTAAGATACTTATTGAATACATCCTCTATGGTCACTATTATAAGTAAATTTCATCTTTTGTGTACAGATGACTGTTAATGTATATAGTTCATATATAGATTAGATACATTAACAGTCAAATGTACCACAAAAGGTAAAATTTGCTTATAAAAGTGACCATAGAATGTAATTAAGAAAATAATACCTTAAGAAGAACCGCGTCTGCTTTAGGAATAGATGCGAACATATCTCCACCAACATATGTCAAATTGTTGTTTCCAGATAAATTTTCTACAACTTGTGGAAGATCAAACACAACACATTTCAACTTAGGAAATGTCTCACAAATAATCTTACCCAATGTTCCAGTTCCACCTCCAACATCCACAATAGAATCCAATCCTTCAAACACAAAACCACAATCTTTCATTGCCAAGTTTATCATTTTGGAATCACTCGCCATTGCGTCGTTAAACAATCGGTTATGATCAGGGTTTTTCTTAAGAAACTTCCAAATATCAGATCCTAAAGTTACATCAAAGAGTGTTAGTTCTTCTTCATAAATCCATTTGTTTAACGCGTGATACGAACCCAGAATAGTTGGATCAAGAACTAACTCAACCATCGGTGTTAAACAAAGTTCACTTCCTTTAACAAGAAGTTCTGAGATGACGGTGAGAGCGTACGCTTCTTCTTTATTTTCCAACTCTTGATTTGTTATTATTATTTCGAAGATTCCATTGTGTGCGAGGTAACGCATGAGACGTTGAACGTTACCGAATTTGGTTGACGGAACTTGAAGAGTCGAAACTAGGTCTGAAAGAGAAATTGGTTTGCCATGATTGTGGATTATGGTTGGTATGTTCATTTCAATGCACCATTTAAGACACATGGAATCTAACATTCCGTACATGTGTTTGTAAAGTTGATTTTGTCCATGGAAGATTTCACTTGGTTTGCGGTTACGTATTGATGAAGCCATTGAAATTGCGACAGAAGGAATCGTCGGTAAATCTTTTTTTAATGGATAGGCCGTCGGTAAAATGATTTTTTTAATGGATAGGCCGTCGGTAAAGGTGCTTCAACACAAAGCATCAATTTTATTGTTGTTTTCTTTGGAGAACGAAGGGTCACAACAAATGTTAACCGTAGGTTTCAAGACATTAAGATACTAAAATAAGCATATTACTATTGATTCATATGCATACAAGTGTTTGTATAGGGAAGAATTTGGTTGAAAAATTTCAGTTGGTTTGTAGCTATTGATGGATGATGCACTGTTTTTGTCTATTTTGTTATTTAATACTAGTATTTCCTAATAATAAAAAAAGGGAATTTTTTTTTAAGAAAATATAATTAACATATTTTTATTTAATTTGATTTTACAATTAAATTTATGAGTTTCTATTTAGATTAATTATAAAGATAGATTTATCATTAAAAAAAATTAGTATTAAGTAAATTTAACTATTATAGTAACAAATAATTAACATAAATAAATACTATAATATAATAATTAAAGCGTAAAATTTTGGCTATAGTATTGTTGATTTTGGATATGGGTTGATGGTTTAAGTTGGTTGTGATAGAAACTGATGGATGTTGGTGAGGGTGGGATGTTGATAAAAAGAAGGGCTAGGTTGTTGTGTTGAAGGAAAACCATGTTCACATAGGTGATTAAGAAATTGTTTTGGAGAGGCAAATTATGTTTCAATGAGTAAGTTATTTTTATTATTTTGATCTTTAAAATTTCTTGGTGGTTTTTTGTATTTTTTTTGTTGGGAGCTAAATTGAAGTTTGATTCTATTTGTTTTTGTTGCATTTCAAAAATAAAGAAACATATCAAAGGAGTTATTGCATACTAAATTATTCTATCTTGATTGCAATTTGCATTAAAATACATTACTATAAATAATGTATTTTATGACCAAATTTTCATCCCAATCAATAAAAAATTAAAATACATTACTATAAATAATGTATTTTATGCCAAAATTTTCGTCCCAATCAATAAAAATTTGAGGTCAAATAATTTGAAATGAGTTTTTTTAAATTTAATTGTATCCCTTAGTTCTCAGGTCATTTGATTAAACTTCGATTCTCAACTTTGATTCTCAGGGTTTGAGTTTCGATTCTCAACTCTTACAAATTTATGTTTTATATAGAACCAAAACTTTGCCTTTATTTTATAAATCATCTTATCCCTCGATTTTTTATAAAAACCAACATTAAATGATGATTAATATCTTTTTTAATTATATTGAAGGTAGTTTTTACCTCAATTATGTTCTCTCAGATTTTTAACTCTAAACAATTTTTTACTCACTCAATAGAATGTTAAAATTCATTCACTTTTTACGCACTAGCAAATGAAACAACATTCTTTTCTATTGGGTGAGAATATAGATACAAAGAGGTCTATAAGGGGGTTGAGTATACCATTTTCTCTTTAAGACAACTTCAAAAACATTTTATCTCTATATATAAATTTAGAGATTATAAGAAACACGAAAGCAATATACAAAAACAAGAGAGCTTGAAAGTATCTCAGTGAATCAAATCAAATGAAATAACACATAATGTGAAGATGAGAAAATACATAAGAAAGGGGTTTGAATTATGTATCTGATAACAATTGCCCTTTTTATATAGCAGTTGATAAGCGCCAAATTGTAGTTATTTTTGTATATAATTTTGTGGCACTTATCTTTGTTTTTTCCTCAATTTATACGTGTTTTAGTGTATATTACATAAATATGTATACTTTGGTTTAATCGAGTTTTTGATTTATTTATGTATCGTTTGATAGTTTTTGATTTATTTTGTAGGTATTGATGTGTATTTGGAGCATGAGAAATAAAGTGTCAAAGACACCGCTTCAAACGCGCGATTTTGAGCAATTCATCAATGAATAAGGCTTTAAAAAATATGAGAAAATTAATCAATTATGTTAATATTTAGTAATATTTAGATATAAAATTGAATAAGCTTTCCAACGCTTCGAACCGGGCACAAATCGGAGTTACAGTTCTCAAGTTATGACCGAAACAGTGTAGAATTTTCTACAGTTGCTACTAGTGTAGTTCGCCCAGCAAATCTGGCAGGACAGAAATACGTTAAAAGAGGTTAAAACACAATTTTTAGGTTATGTTTTGGGTATTTTTATCTCAATCCATCAAACCTTCGTTTTTTGGTAGAGCAAGCTTAGAGAGCAACTTCGGAGCTTGCATACGGATGATCCAGGAAGGATTGATCATCAATCGACACTAACAAACCGAGAGATTTTTGGTTCATTTCTCTTAGTCTTTGTGTATTCTCTCTTAGTTGTGTTTTTCATATGTATTTATTTTGAACCCATGTATATTTTTCGCCCATGGTGTTATATTTAATTTGCTTTATAAATCTTTGTCGATTGTTATCTTAGATGTTTGCTATGTGCTTGGGGTTTGGGTTGTTATAGACATATATTGCTCGAATCCTTATCTAGGATGATTATCTGTTAGTTTCTAGATTCTAGAGATAGATTTAGAGCTAGCAATCTTTATGGGTGTTAAAGCTTAATGCTTCTGTGTTGGTTGTGTCGGTTGAGAGATCGTCGATACAATTGATATGTATGTCTGATGTGTTAATCAGGTTGGTTGAGAGATCTTCGCCGAGATAATATAGTAGTTCTCTCTACTTTGGATTATAAATGACTTAGGGTGTGAGTGATGTCAGATGATACTGTGAGTAGTAGATTATATGCATGCTTGATGAGTTTCTTCTATCTGAAGAATGAATTCTTTTTCTGTTGATATTTAATTTTCTGTTTTTATGCTTTAGCAATTCAATCCAAACTCATAACTTTGGAAACTGTTGAACGAAAGTTCAGTACATTAATCCTTGTGGAGAAGATAAATTTCCCGGATAAATATTTCCAAAACTTTTTTTGCTTGCCGCTTTATCGTGGATTGGTGTTTTATTAAGTTGCATTGCAATAATTTCTTTGGTTTTGAGTTTTGTATATATCGCACATATTGTATATTCTCACTTGTTAATAGTGATAGTTGTGTATGTTTACTACACTTGTACATATTTTTTTATATACTTGTCAATTTGTTATATTATTGTCTGTTCCCTTTCACGTTTGCTTGTGTGTGGTTAGGAATAGCTGTGCAGAAGTAACTTGGAGGAACGTTCTTTAATAACAAAAGTCGAGCTTATGAAGTAAAACCAATATGTTTATTATTTTTAGTTTTTGTTTAGTTTAGGTAGTGTGATGCAATTGTCTAAACAAATTTAGATCGGGTCAGTTCTTAAATTTCAAATCTTCAATTTTAAATTTATTTAGACAATTTCATCTGGTTTTTTAGTTTGTTAATATTAATAGTCTATGTGTTTTCCTTTGACCTTATTTTGAGTAGCTAGAGGAATTTGAGGTGATTTTCCAAGTTTGATCGTTTTGACTTGCGAGTGTATGGTAATGATTTCGTTAAAGTTTTGTACACGTTCAAGGTATGTGTTTATCTCTTTCTAGACTATAACATATTCATGATACTTAGGCTCTTTACAACTTCTATGTCATTCATTTTTTGTATACTTGTTCATTGTTGTATCACTTTAGTTCCCACCTTTTTGTGAGGTAGCTTTTTTTATTGTTCACGTATGTTGGAGACCATAACTCATGTTCTAACTGGATTTTATTATGCTTAATCTTTTGTTTGTGTTGACTGTATGGAAGCATGAAAATGATCAAGACATTTTGGTTTCATTTTGAGCACAATTACTTAGCCAAATAGTTATTTCACCTTATGCGTGTATGATCGATCATTATTACCCCCTTTGAGCCTTTTGTCATTGTTCATATTCTTTGAATTTGATGCATGTCTATAAGTATTTTGTTCACTTTTGTATGAATTTTGGTTGTTGATGTTTTTCTTGAACCCTAAACTTTATGTTGTTGTATGAATTTTTACCTTGCCTTAGAAAGTAGGGTGTATTCACATAATGATATGGTTGAAATCAAGTTGGGGTGAATAATAATTGTGCATTTATGGTTGATTGCTATGAGGTTGAAAGAGAAAAAAACTAGGAAAAAAAAGAGAAAGAGAAAGAAAAGAAAAAAAAAGGAAAAATACTTTAAAAAAGAAAAACAAAAAAGAGTTTGAATAATTGTGTGAATAAGTGTGTGCTTTTGTGTAAAATTTGGGATTCAGAATAAGTTTGATTGGAATTTGGTGTTTGAATCTTTGCTGAATTTATCACTTCCTTAGGTTTAGATAAGTTTTTGTTTCAATTAGCCTTTGGATTTATCCCTTGTTTGTTCACCCAACCACGCTACAACCTTGAAAATCCCTTTTGATTCTTTCTTTTGTATTTTCAATAAGATTTTTGGATTACTGCATAATTTAATCTTTTGTTTGCAAGATTGTTAGAAGAGTGAAAATACTCCACTTTCGTGTTTTTCATCTACCGATGATTGTGTGCTAGGTTTGATTCATGTGTGAACTAGTGTTGTTTTAGAATATTTGGTATATTATTTATATTTAGCATTTGTGTCATGTTTATGTTATCATCGTAGTTAGTAGTAAGTATGTTTCTTTGTGTGTACCGTTTTTCATTTGAGCCAGACATTTGTCCGTTTTTCAAAATTTATTGATTCGTGATTTTTGGATTTTTGCGTTTGTTTCCTTGAGTTAGTTGATTCTTGTTTAGGGACAAACAAGTTTAAGTTGGGGAGAGTTTGATAAGTGTCAAATTGTATTTATTTTGTATATAATTTTGCGGCACTTATCTTCTATTTTTCCTCAATTTATACGCGATTTAGTGTATGTTACATAAAAATGTATACTTTGTGTTTAATCGAGTTTTTGATTCATTTATGTACCGTTTAATAGTTTTCCATTTATTTTGTAAGTATTGATGCGTATTTGGAGCATGAGCAGTAAAGTGTCGAAGAAACCGCTTCAAACGCGCGATTTTGAGTAATTCATCAATAAATAAGGCTCAAAACAAATATGAGAAAAGTCATTAATTTTTTTGTATATAGTCATTGTTAGATAGGAAATTGAATAAGCTTTCCAACTCTTTGAACCGAGCGTAAATCGGAGTTATAGTTCTCAAGTTATGGCCGAAACAATGTAGAATTTTCTACTGTTGCTAAAGGTGTAGTTCACCCAGCGAATCTGGTAGGACAGAAATACGTTAGAACAGGTCAAAACATTTTTTTTAAGGTTATGTTTTGGTTTTTTATGCAAATCCATCAAAACTTCATTTTTTGGTAAAGAGAGCTTAGAAAAAAACTTTGGAGCTTGCATACGAATAATTCGAGATGGATTGATCATCAATCGCCGCTGACAAACTGGGAGATTTTTAGTTCATTTCTCTTCCTCTTTGTGTATTCTCTCTTAGTTTGGTTTTGTATATGTATTTATTTTGAACTCATATATATTTGTCGCCCATGGCGTTATATTTAATTTGCTTTACAAATCTTTGTCGATTATTATTTTAGATTTTTGCTTTGTGCTTAAGGTATGGATTGTTATACACATATACTGTTCAAATCCTTGTCTAGGATGATTATTTGTTAGTTTCTAGATTCTAGAGATAGATTTAGAACTAGCAATCTTTATGGGTGTCGAAGCTTAATGCTTTCGTATTGGTTTTGTCGGTTGAGAGACCGTCGATACAATTGATAATGGCTGAGAGATCGTCGCCGAGATAATATAGTAGTTATCTCTACTTTGGGTTAGAAATGACTTAGGGTGTGAGCGATGCCAAATGATACTGACGAGTATTATAGGTTGAGTATAATTGGTCGATAAATTTAAGTTTGTGAGAAGTAGATTATATGCATGCTTGATAAGTTTCTTCTCTCTGAAGAATGAATTATTTTTGCATTGATATTTACTTTTCCGCTTTTATGCCTTAACTATTCAATCCAAACTCAAAACTTTGGAAACTGTTGAACGACAGTTCAATAATCTGATCCTTGTGGAGACGATAAATTTCTCGGATAAATATTTCCAAAACTGTTTTTTCTTGCCGCTTTACCGCTTTAACAAAATGGTGTCGTTGCCTGAGATTGGTGTTTTATTAACTTTCACTGCAATAGTCTCTTTGTTTTGAGTTTTGTATAGATCGCACATATTGTATATTCTCACTTGTTTATATTGATACTTGTATATCTTTACTACACTTGTACATGTTTTTTATATACTTGTGAATTTGTTATAATATTGTTTGTTTCCTTCATGTTTGCTTATGTGTGGTTAGGAATAGTTGGGCAGAAGTAACTTTGAGGAATGTTCTTTAATAACAGGCTTCGAACTTACGACGTAAAACAAGCATGTTTATTCTTTTTAGTTTTTGTTTAGTTTAGGTAGTGTGATGCAATTGTCTAAACAAACTTAGATCGGACCAGTTCTTAAATTTCAAATCTTCACATTTTAAATTTGTTTAGACAATTTCATCTGGTCTTTTATTTTGTTATTAATATTTTGTATGTTTTCCTTTGACCTCATTTTGAGTAGCTTAAGGAATTTGAGGTGATTTTCCAAGTTTGATCGTTTCGACTTGCAAGTGTATGGTAATGATTTGGTTAAAGTTTTGTACATGTTCAAGGTATGTGTTTATTGCTTTCTAGACTTTAGCATATTCATGATACTTAGGCTTTTTACAACTTCTATGTCATTCATTTTTTCGTGTAATTGTCCGATTGTGAATCACTTTAGTTCCCACATTTTTGTGAGGTAGATTTCAATTGTTCACATATTTTAGAAACCACAGCTCTTGTTCTAACTTGATTTTATTATGCTCAATCTTTTGTTTGTGTTAATTGTATAAAAGCATGGAAAGAATCAAGACATTTTTTTTCATTTTGAGTACAACTATCTAGCCAAATAGTCAACTCACCTTGTGAGTGTGTAATTATTCGTACCCCCTTTGAGCCTTTTGTCATTGTTCATATTCTTTGAATTTGATGCTTGTCTATAAGTATTTAGTTCACTTTTTGTATGGATTTTGAATGTTGATTTTTTCTTGAACACTCAACTTTGTGTTGTTGTCTAAATTTTTATCTTGCCTTAGAAAGTATGGAGTATTCACATAATGATACGGTTCAATTCAAGTTGGGGAAAAAATTATTGTGCACTTGTGGTTGATTGCTATGAGGTTGAAAGAGGAAAAAAAACCAGGAAAAAAAAAGAGAAAGAAAAAGAAAAAAAGCAAAATGCTTTAAAAAAGAAAAAAAAAGAGTTTGAATAATTGTGCAAATATATATGTGCTTAGGTGTAAAACTTGGGATCGAAAGAAGTTTGATTGGAATTTGGTGTTTGAATCTTTGGTGAATTGATCACTCATTTAGGTTTAGACATCGCTTCAAACGCTCAATTTTGAGCAATTCATCAATGAATAAGGTTATAAACAAATATTAGAAAAGTCAACAATTTTGTTGATATTTATTCATTTTTAGATAGGAAATTGAATGAGCTTTCCAACGCTTCAAACCAAGCGCAAATCGGAGTTACGGTTCTCAAGTTATGGCCGAAATAGTGCAGAATTTTATGTTTTGGGTTTTTTTTATCCCACTCCATCAAACTTTCATTTTTTGGTAGAGAGAGCTTAGAAAACAACTTCGGAGCTTGCGTATGGATGATCCGGGATAGATTGATCATCAATCGGCGCAGACAAACCAGGAGATTTTTTGTTCATTTCTCTTCCTCTTTGTGTATTCTCTCTTAGTTGGGTTTCGTATATTTATTTACTTTTAACTCATATATTGTCGCCCAAAACGTCATATTTAATTTGCTTTACAAATCTTTGTCGATTGCTATCTTAGATTTTTATTCGATGCTTGTGGTTTGGGTTATTATAGACAGATACTGCTCGAATCCTTATTTAGGATGATTATCTGTTAGTTTCTAGATTCTAGAGATAGATTTAGAATTAGCAATCTTTATGGGTGTCAAAGCTTAATGCTTTTGTGTAGTTGTGTTAGTTGAGAGATTGTCAATACAATTGATATGGATATTTGCTGTGTTGTTGAGGTTTGCTAAGAGATCATTGTCGAGATGCTATAGTAGTTCTCTCTACTTTGGTTTAGAAATGACTTAGGGTGTGAGCAATGTCAGATGATACTGACGAGTATTGTAGGTTGAGTATAATTGGTCGATAAGTTTAAGTTTGTGAGAAGTAGATTATGTGCATGCTTGATAAGTTTCTTCTCTTTGAAAATAAATTATTTTTGTGTTTATATTTACTTTTTTCGTTTTTATGCTTTAACTATTCAATCCAAACTCATAACTTTGGAAATTGTTGAACAACAATTCAATAAACTGATCCCTGTGGAGACGATAAATTTTCTGGATAAATATTTCCAAAACTTTTGTTGTTTACTGCTTTACCACTTCAACAGCAGCTTCTGAATCTGAAAAAGTTTAGATTCTAAGCTAGAGTATACAACAGGGGAATAATTTAAAGTGTGAAAACAATAAGTAAATCACTCACAATAAGTTCTTCTATAACGAGAGTAGTCCAGTCCCCTTGCCACACAAGAGCTTTTCATTATGATTAGAACCTGATTACAACTTTCATAGACACACCAATCCAAGACTTCCTGCTCAATCACTCTAAAAGAGACTTTCTTCCCTAAACACACCCGTTTAGGACTTCCTATTGAATCACACTAGAAAGAAACTTCCTTGCCTAAACCAACAGTTCATAACTTCCTTGCTCAATCACACTTGAAAGAGACTTCATTTCCTAAACCAATAGTTCAGGACTTCCTTGCCTAAGCCAACAGCTCGGGACTTTCTTACTCAATCACACTTAAAAGAGACTTCCTTGTCTAACCAATAGTTCAAGACTTTTATAAATACTAAACAAAATGTTTAGGATTACAACAAGATGTACGTTATATACAATCATAGGTACAAAATAATACAACACACGCAAAGACCTTGGTTCTTGAGATTTCTAAGATATACAAGTGTAAGAAACTCTCAAGACTATGTGCAGCCATAACAACTATGAAAAGAAGCTAAGAGAGCAAAATAGTTCTTGTTTTTGTTGTGATTTATTGTTGTATATTTGTTGTCGGTATCAGGATATTGGATACCCTAAGGTTCGTATAAAACATCAAACAGTGGCGGAGCCAGAAATTTTTGACAACCTAAATAAAAATTTTACACCATTGATTATTTATCTGTTTTAATTTTCACACTCTATTTTTACTAATTTTCACACTCTATTTTTACTAATTTTGCCCCAACTATTAAATTGGGGGGAGTATAAAAAAAATAGAGGTTGAATTCGAATACATGTCTGGACTATCTGAGCCTTGGAACCGCCCCTGACTTCAAGAGCTGCAAGATCTTTTTAATTCAGATTCAAACTGAGAAGTAATGTCACTAGTATTGGTAGAACTAGACACAACTTCAAGTATAATTCCAATTTCATAAGTAATACCTTCATTAAGTCTATTAGCCCTATTGATTGCTTGTTGCGTATAGTGTTCTTTCAATTTCAAAGTCTATTTCAAACAAATGATCATCACAATTGGACCGAGTAGTCATGCAAAATCACCATATAAACTCTCTAAGAAACTTAAGAAAATACAACTTTTATTAATAAAATACTAAAAGAAAAATTATAAAAATGATTTAAAATTTAGCAAAATTCTAAAGGGTGGGTCCATTAAGATGAACTTGCTTAGGATGGTATAAAACCTTTGGACAACCAGTTTCAACTATATATTCCAAAGTTGTGATAAATATTCAGCTTTTTAAACTTGTAAAATGCAAAACTAGTCTAAACAAATATGAACAAACAAGTTAGAAATTAAATAAAAATACACCTAAAATGATGGAATGTTTAAAAATGGTCCCCCACGAAGCCACCAAAAATGTAATCAACAATTTAAATACTAGAAAAGCTTTTAGGATGAAGATTAATCAAGGTAAATTAAGTAAGCAAGCATTATTCCAAGATTAAACTTAAAGTCCAACAATAAACCAAGCTAGACATAACGTAAAACACCCTCAATGCAATATCTATGTCTTGTTTCCTCTTCCTACACTTGAGTTAACGAAGCTACTAACATAATCATTCAAAAACCAATTTCTTTTAAGAAAATAAAATCGTACTCAAGAATAGAAGAAGAAGAATTAAACTCACATGAACAAACCAAATAGAACAAAGATTCATCAATTAAACCTTAATAATGTATATACCTAAGGATCAATTAAAAGACCTAGCCTTCTATTGAGATGATAGAACTCATAGAATACAAGATTACTATATAAAGAAAGAAAAAAACCTAAAGATGAAGTAAGAAAAATGAGAAAGCTCCAAAAATTCCTTTTTTTTCTCCTCTTCACTCCTTCTAGTTGTTGTAAAGTGATTTTTTTTATGCATTAAGACTTTTCTTTGTCACTGTCACTTGCTATATCTTTAATAGGTAACGCAGGATGACAACACGTATGGAGTCTTAAAACGATCCTAAGAGGATTCGAATTGATATCGGGGTTGAGAGTTAATTACCACAAGAGCAAACTTATTGGTGTGAATATTAGCCCACATTTCCTGTCTGCAGCAGCCAACTTCCTCTACTGCAAAATGGACGACAAAGAATTTTCTTTTCTTAGATTACCGATAGGGTCGAACCCAAGGAGAATCGCTTCTTGGACTCCTTTGATGAAAAAGATTAAAGATTGTCTTAGCTGTTGGAAAGGAAGATTGTTGTCTCTAGGCGGTAGAATCACCCTAATCAAATCTGTTATGAGTAGCCTCGCTATTTTTCAGCTTTCTTTTTTCAGGGCTCCGAAGAAGGTCTGCCAAGAGATTAATACTATTCAAAGTCGGTTCCTATGGGGAGGAGAAGCAGGAAAGAAGAAATTTCATTGGATAGGGTGGAAATTCTTGTGCTTACCAATGAAAGAAGGTGGGTTAGGACTGAAGAACATCGAGGACTTTAATACGGCGTTATTGTTAAAGTGGAAATGGAGGATTCTCGTAGGGGAACAAGCGAATTGGAGGGAAGTGTTGTTTGCTAGATACGGGAATATTCAGATGCACATCCAAAACGGTAGTGCATCAAGCTGTAAAATTTCTACATCCTGTTGGTGGAGAGACATTATCAACTTGGAGAATAGGTACGGAGGCGGGGATTTCTTGAGCAAATGTAAGTTCATCGTGGGAAACGGGAAAGCTACATCTTTCTGGAATGCGGCGTGGTTCAAAGATGCAACATTGAAATCTCTTTTTCCCACTCTGTTTGTGTTAAGCTCGAAGAAAGGATGCAGTGTGGCTGAGGCAGGGAGTATAAACCAGAATAGATGGACTTGTGGTGATTTAGGAATCCCTGCTACGATTGATTCTGTTGTTACTTACGACAAGGCAGCATTGCATCTTATTTTGCAGGACGTCAGCTTGATTTGCGAGGTGCAAGATCGTGTTGTTTGGACCAGCAGTTCGACGGAGGATTACTCAGCAAAGACTGGATACAGTGTTATCCATGTTCCTCCGGTGCCAAATGAAAGGGTGCTGGAAGCAGTTCAGCACAAAGCTTTTGATAAATTATGGAAGACTACGATCCCGTTTAGAATCAAAACATTCCGCTGGAGGTGTCTACGGAACAAGTTAGCCACGAAAGATTTGCTTCTTATTCGTGGAATCGTGAATAACCCGTTGGAGCTGTCTTGTTGTTTTTGTTCTGACGCCAACGAATCCTTACATCATATTTTGTTATCTTGTACAATTGCAAAACGGGTTTGGGACGAGATTGGAAATTGGTTTGGAATCCGTATGGAGAAAGGCTTATCTCTTCGCAATAGTTTTGTTTTCTGGTTCGATTTTTTCAGCAGTAAGAAAGTTAGAGTTGGCAAGGAAGGTCTTATTTGGTTGGTGGTGTTGATCGGAAAAATAGCAAGTGTACTACTTGTAGCGGGGAAAATCTGATATCGAAGCCATAGGATTGACTCGAATCAATATTTCGTTTGAAATCGCCACCGCGCTTTATTTTTTCAAAGAAAAAGGGAAAAGAACGTAAAACCCAAAGTTTTGTTTTTAAAACAAGAAAGAGATCTCAGGTACGGGTGTTGATTATATGAGGGGAAGGTTTAAAGCACCCCTCATATCTGTGGTACTCCACAGGAACCTTTTTGAAAATTTGTGTCGTGTGTGCTAAAAAAACGGTTTGTTTTATTTTTAAAATAAGCTCGGCAAAGCGTTAAGCTTTGTGCCTACATACCTCCTCGGTGCAATGGAGAAGTCAGAGCTAATGTAGTTCCGCTTAAAGGGAAAACATTTTTAAAACGAATAAACACTTTATCGTCGTTGGAGAGAAATACTCAGCCATTGATCTTGAGCATGAGAACAAACGAGTTCTTTGCATCGCTAATGAAAGAAGGGCTCCAACTCGGATAAAATCGACGAGTATGCCACTAGCTCTCTCACGCGGAAAAGATCTCATTATATCAATCAATTTCAAAATCGTGGGGTATAACCACTCGTTTCGAAAATTAACAGTGTCTAAACTTTTTGAAGAAAAAGGCCACTAAGGGCAAAAGATATTTTAAGAGAAAGGTTTTGAAAATGATTGCAAACATAAGAAGATTTTGGAAAAAGGGAGAAGATTTTGAAAATTTAAGAATGGGAGGAGATGAAGAGGCTATCATATTGCGTAAAATAAAAGCTAAGGAAAGAAACGGTCTAACCGAAGAAGAAGCCAACACTTGACATTATGAGTCAAGGTAGATTTCCCATCCTTTGGACTTATCAATACCAACACATTTAACACTTGGGGATCCAGATGAACATATTATCTTAGCACCACTTCGCATTAAGCACATTAAAATTCTGACGAAAATCGGGCAGAGTAACGGCTGTTTTCGGGTAAAATCCTTATATCAATGCCTTGGAATTAACCATCAAGGGCTTTCAAGGAAATACCTGCATACATAAACAGACAACAATCCAATGCCAGACAGACAGAATAACAACAGAGTAACAACAGAATAAGGGTCCAGAGGTACTAGGTCCATAAGTCCAAATCTCCATAATGCTCGGGATAGTAACCAATAGTCCGAAAAAGAGAGCCTTAGGTGTTTTTTAGATTTTTGTTATTTATTAGTGTTTTAGCATAAAAGTAAAGTATGGTCCAAGTGGACAAAAGAAAAATAGAGGAAACATAAACATATGCCCAAATGGACAAAGAGAAAATAGCGGAATTATAAACGTCCAAATGGACAAAGAGAAAATGGCGGAATGTAAATATGATGAAATAATAAAATAAAGCGATAAAGCAAGAAATATAAAGAGCAATATAATAAATTGCGGAAATTAAAGTCAATTGTTAGATGTTAAAGATAACCATCTTGAAACTTGTCAAGTATGTTATCAAAGTTAGTAATTAAGATCGATGGTGAGTGAAGGATGTACTCGGATTTAAATTCAATAGAAATTTATCAGAAGCTTGATAAAATCATAGCGACTACACGATAAACCTCCATAAGTCTTAAATCAACCGCATACAATTCTCTTCCATATTTGATCTTTTTAATTCGGGACACGAAATATTGCGCTATGTTAAGCAGATCGCCAAGTGATTTATGTAGAAATCACCCTACAACGAGGCCGGTCAAAACTTTATGTGCTAATGCATGCGAGAGAAGCGATATGTAGATCACTCTCCGAAAGCAATACCGCACGAAAAGAAAAATGGTGAGTGATCTAGTCTTTACCAAGAATCCATAAGAATTCTCAAGGTGTTAAGACTTTCATCGATCAAAAGAAAAAGAAATAAAGATGGAACCACATCAAAGACTCCTTTCATCCATAATTTCAATCACTTAATTTTGCGGATTTGGATTCTCATCCTATCGACGCCATAAGTCCATTGAAATTAGAGAGAAATTAGGCCTCTAACTTGTGATTCAAAGAAAATATCAAAAGAAAGGAGTAGAAGATGAGTTAGAACCAAAAACAAGTCAAAAACCACAAAAACAAGCATTCTGTCCAGATGTAAATCGATTTGCACAGAGTGTAAATCGATTTGCATAACTCTGTTTTCAAATCTGCGCAGTTTTCAGTTGTGTAAATCGATTTGCACCAGATGTAAATCGATTTGCACAACACAGTTTTCAAAAAAAACAGCAAATAAAGAGAAGAAAACTTGTTTAAACATAAAACCAAACACCTTGTGATCTTGGATCAATTTGTGCACGAAAATGTAACAAGTAAGCAAGCAAATCTCATCAATATAGCACCAAAGGTGCATCAAGCATAAACAACAATGGATCACATCTTGAATTATGGATTGGATCTAGAATTTTACCAAATCTTTCACAAACTTTGAATCTTCTTCAAGAACACACAACCACAAGCCTTGATCTCTCACAATTGATGAAGAAAAGTAGTGTTTATGTTGAGGTTTAGCTCTAAATTAGTGAGGTTCAAGATGTGACTCACTAATTTGTGTGGAAGAAAAAGAGCTTTGAGTGATGGGTTTGGAAGAGGTGAGGAGAGAATTTGCAATAAGTTTCTTGGCTATCAAAGCTTGAAAAATGAGGAGGGGAATGCCTCAATTTATAGCACTTAGGCTTGGGAAATTTTGTGGCTTGGAGTTAGGATTGGAAAATAGAATTAGGCTTGGGAAAAGGATTTGGAGCCAAAAATGAAATCCAATGGTCTTGATGCAATCACATGAGGGTTTATGATTAAATGATGTAGAGAATCAAATGTAAGAACTAAGTCATGCTTCCCATGCTTGCAAATGATGTCAACACTTTCAAAAGCTGAAATTTGCCTTCATTTTTCCAAATTCGCACTGGTGCAATCGATTTGCACCTTATGCAAATCTATTTACATTGCTGAAAAAGGCAAAATCTGGGGCAAAAACAGTTATGCAAATCGATTTGCACTGATGGCAGAAGCAAATCTGGTGCAGAAACAGTTGTGTAAATCGATTTACACCTTATGCAAATCGATTTGCATAGTGAAAATGTTGAAAAATGCTCCTTTTGATGGATGTTTTGACTTGATACCTACAAAACACAAACACACAAAAGCACAAGGCAATATTTTTGGTATTTTGGTTAGTAGAACAATATATACAAGACTAAAACATGGGTGCTTGATGATTCCCTTGCAGATGAATTGAGCATAACACCACAAGTAGAGTTCTAAGTTAAAACTTCTTGATTGATGATTGGTATGCAAATGATGTGTGATCTTAGGGTCAAAAATTGGGGTATGACACTACTTTCTACCGATGTAGTTATTAAAGTGGAGATTATCCAAGTATCGATCACGAGGACTGCTGTGATATTATAAGAGGAAATACGAATTCAATTGAACAAAACAATAACGGGTGTTGGTTTGGGTTGATTGTATTATCTTGAAATGCAAATAAAGAAATTGAGCAAAAAGTAAATAGATTAGAGACAAGTATGAGGGAATATGCTAGGGTCGATGTATGAACCGCCTTATGAATCATGTAACCGCTATTTTACGAGAGATTCGTTAATATGATTAAGTATCAATTCTCAATGTTAGTTTACACTAATTCCTTAGCTGTAAACCTTTTTGATATTCAAATTCAGTTTTAATTCCTTGACCACTAAATTGCACATCAATATCTATGTGAATATAATCAAGAATAATTGATCACTACGGTTAAATCCTTATTCCTAAGTGGTTTACCGACAGTGTTAGAATTCAAAGAAGCGTTAAGATGGTTTGTCCGACCTAACCTTAACCGTAAATCATCATAATATTTTCCAATAGAATGAAGCATGAAGAACCTTGAATAAAAACTTAATGCATAAAAACTTTCAATTCGTAAATTAACGGTAAATCAAATCATCATAACATAGCGATCCAGGGACATCTCCCTAACATAAAAGTGTTTAGCTACTCATACTGATAAAAGAAATAAAACAGATATTCATTGACATTATAAGAATTCAGCGGTTGATATGATCTCCAATTGCAATTACTCTTGAAGATCTTCTTCCAAAACCCTTGCTCTCTTCTTCTTTCATTGTGAATTTCCTTCCCCAAGATCCAAGATGCCTCCTTCCCCTTCCAATTAGGTTTTAGTACTGCTGATTCAAGTTTAAAACGTGCGAAAAGTCCACTCTACCCTTACTGAAGTCGAGGCTGAGAATAACAAAAAATTATAAAATTTTGTTCGCGCCTGCCAACACGGGCCGTGTCCTGTGACACGGGCACCTGTGTTGGCCCTCTGCCCATGTGGTTTTTCAATCATTCTCCCAGGCTTCCTGACACGGGCCGTGTCAGGTGACACGAGTACCCGTGTCAGACCACTGCTTTGCACTCTTGACTTGTTTTCTCCTGCTTCCTGACACGGGCCGTGTAAGGCAACACTGGCACCCGTGTCAGGCCACTGTATGCGCCATATCTTCATTTTTTTAACTTCGATTCGCATTTGTTTGGCTTTGCATTCTTCATACGGTCTTTATCGCTTAAACCCGAAACCTAATTACTACCAAAACAAGCATCAAAGCACCTTAAAAAGCACGAGTTCTTAACATCAAAATAAAACACACAACTTAAACGAAACTTTCAAAATAAGAACGAAAACTGTAAAAGACGGACAATTGTGTTACCGAATTGATGAGATTTATGCCAAGAGATTGATGAAAATACAATACAAATGGTGACCGATCAGGTGTGCTGGAACGTTTGGACAACACGTAATGCGGTGATTTTTAAGCACGAATCTCTTATTTTGACAGATTTGGTATGGAACATCAAGATTTCGGCATGGAAATGGTCTATGGTAGGGGATATAACTCATATCAATAGCAACTTTTACACTTTTTCCAAAAATCCTTTGTATTTCTTAGTTTAAGTTTCTATTGGATAGTTATTTTCCTTTTGGCCTTTCATCCTTTTGTATCTGGGTTGGAGTACCCCTAGACCTAGTACTCCTATCAATCTTTCCTAGCTTACAAAAAAAAATTGGGCACATGTTTTGTTAAAGACAATTTCGGGAAAACCTCTGCTGAAAATCCCAAAATACCCCTAACTTTGGAGATGCATCTCCGAAGTCTTTTTTTTTCAAATTTTTCCAGAATTCGGAGATGCATCTCTGAAAACACCAATTTAAGGGTGTTTCCGGAGATGCATCTCCGAAAACACTCATTTTCATATTTTTGGGTGTTTTCGGAGATGCATCTCTGAAATATGCAGGGAGTTTTTTTCTAAACAATGGTTAGTCCCGTAGTTTAAATTAAACGACAATGCTTAATGTAAATAGTGTTTGATATAAACTAAATATAACACGCAAATCAGAATAAAATACTAATATTATATATACAAAAAATAGTGTACGTAAATGCCAAAATAATATAACCCAAATACAAAAAAGTCAAGAATAAAAAATAAATAGGCAACTGCTACGGAGTGTGACTAACCCTAACTCTCTGGGACCTCCTTTGCCTCGTATATGCCGTCACACCGTCCTCGTCACCGACCATCCTCTCCACGATGGCAATTGCCTCTGGACCGCCGTACTCAATGATACCTCGGTCCAACGCGTCCCGCCCAAGCATCTCTATCCGCTGGCATATCGGCAGGAGATTAGTGGCATGGTCATCCTCGGCCTGCTGGTTCTCCAAGAAATTTTCTTTGTTAAATTCTTGCCACAAGAGAGAGGTATATCTCATTTAGCAATAAGAGGTATTTGACCACTTGACATCAACGGCCTGAAACTTTAGGGCCTAGTTTCACCTAGATTTAAGTCGAATTTGATAAAGCTTGTGGAACATAAAAGTAGTAATTGGTCTTAGTTTTCTAAAGTTGCAAAGATCACTAAAATATAATATTTGTGGCTCTAAATATGCTCTTGAAAGACAAAATGGTCAAAATGAATAAAAATTCAAAAAATAATAATGTTTGGAATGTCTCGTTGTTGAACAATCTATGAAAAAGCTAAAAGGATCACTGCGTTTTTGCTTGAAATCAATGACACATGTCTAATTTCTTTGTGTTATTCGACAAGTGGATTCTTGAGAGCAACATCTCAACCAACTATTTCAATGACTAGAAGGGTTTCCTTAGGAGGTGAGAGAGAGAGAGACATAAATATGCATCCCTCTTTATATTGCACGAGAAAAATATCAACTTTAGAGCATCAAATGCTTATTGGGTGTTTATTCTAGCATTAAAGGAAGTTAAGTGCTCTTGTGGGTTTATTTGGCCATCATATTCCTCCATTGTTAGAAATTAGAACTGTTTCAATATTGGTTCCCTGATCTCATATATGAGCATAAGTTTGGTTAAGTCTTTTTTCGTTCCATTTCACTTTGGCTCAACTAGGGATGATGTTTTCCTCCTTGAGTCTAAACTAGCGATGTTGTCATAGGAGTCGTTCTTTTAAGATGTGTTGCTTTGGCCTTTTTTTGTTCTTGTCAATCAACTATACTTTCTCCTTGAGTCAAATGAGTTGGGCTTCCATCATGTTGATAGTGTTCTCTGACATTTGACCGTCACAAATGTGATTTATCATTTGTGATGGGTTAGACACCACCCTCCGCTAGCATGCCTCTAAGATGGCCAGTCTCATGCGTTTAGACCCATCCTTTGAGGAATTATGGTTCTAATTGCTAGGCTCGACTTACTAGCGTTTTAGTGGATCTTGGCTCCAGATTACCTCCATGACAATGGATCTTTGGGGTATGGGAAATCTTTTACCAAGTCCCTCAGTGGATGTCAATATTTTTGTGTTACCTTGTGATATAAATCACCGAGCAAGTGACATATTTCTTATATTATTGGTCGTACTGTTGCAATCTCTTGATATTCTCCTCGTGCTTCTTCTTTTCTAGATCAAGGGCAAGGTGTACTTATAAAAATATATCCAAAGGGTAAAATAAGTGAGTAGATTGACTGTGTGGTCATATTTGTGGATTGAGTGTAATACGTTCAATGGAGTCGTTACATCCACTAAGATGATATCTAGAATCATTAGTGGATAAGTATGAATTTAATAACTTAACTAAATCTAGAATGTGTGGTGAAATTTGAATTCTCACGCATGACTGGAGAGTGCCGTGAAATCTCAACCATTCAATTTCCCTTACCATATGCGATTAAAAGTGATCGAACGAAGATCATTTACAATTGGACTCTCTTCGCTCGAGAAACCGGTTTCCCTCATTTTGACAACTCAACTAGTCACATTAACATTGGGTGAACCACACGAACCGTATCAAAGAAACCTGACCCACCATCTAACTCAACATTGAGTTTTCACTTTTCACTCATCACAATCACAGGTACCTTTCGCACACACTTCACCTTCTTTTCGTGCGGAAACTGTTCCCGTTACTCTCTTCTTCACTTCCGCTGTTCCTCAAACAACACTCACACACACACTCTTCCTACGCGATCACACCCTTCAACCAAAACCACATTCCTCAGGTACTCTACATTTGCTTTTCTCTCAAAAGGGTCTTCGTTTTTTTCATCAATTTTCTGTCTTTCATGTTTTTTTACCTTCGCATTTAACCAATTCCTTAATTTTCTCAAATGGGTCGTTCCCGTTTTACGTTAATGGTTCCAAAAATTGTTCCTTTTTGTATAGAAATGATCAGACATTGTGGATGGTTTCTGTGAATGTTTTGTGATTGTGAGATAGTGGTTTGAAGTATAGTGAGTTTGTGAATTTGTTTCTGTTTTTTTTTTTTTTGTTAAAGTTTGAATTTTTTAATGTTTATGTTGTTTGATTCAGTTTATGTCAAATGGGGTTTGTTTGATTTGTATCATAGGTTGTTTTAGGGTTTAGATTTGAGATTTTTTTTTGCTTCTCTTTGGGATCTAGGGTAATGTAATGTGGCTAGTATGGTGATACAATTGGGCTTTTTGATTCTTGTATTTTATTGAAATGTGGATATATGTTCATATCTATGTAGCACCGACACCTCTGAAAAAATGCGTGTCACCGACACGACACCGACACTTGTGATTACGATTAATTTATTCATTTTCTCAAATTATTATATTACCATTATCGACGTTTTCATAGGTTCATATATATGAGGTTGATCTCACTTCATTATGAGAATGAGTGTTGCCTATGTTGTCTTGTTCTATGATGCCTTTTATGTTTATTGAGTTGCATAACTTGGATTTTTTTTTCAATGTCTATGTTGATTGATTCAGTTTCTGTGAATGATGAGCTCAAATGGGTTTTGTTTGGTTTGTATGTACCATAGATAGGTTTAAGGTTTAGATTTGAGATTTATGTTTCTCGTTGGGATCTAGGGTTATGAGGCTAGTTTGGTGATACAAATAGTTTTGTTTTGAAATGTTGGTATTGGTTGATTCGTATTTGAAAAATTAGGTTGATCGAGTGTTGTCCATGGCAGAGAGCCAAAATCCCGCCATACCAGACTCTTTGAGGCGCCATTATAGTGGATTATGGCGGAAAATCCCGTTATATTGGCCGATATTTATCATTGCGGCGAGCCCAAAAGCCGTCATGTATATCTGCCATAGCGCCGCAATTGCGGATATTTGATAACAATGGGTTGATCTCACTTCATAATGAGAATGAGCTTTGCTCTTTTTTTTTTGGTGGTATATGATAAGCACTTACGTTATGAGCACTTAGTTAAACTGTTTATCCAAACGGGGCTCAAGTCTTTGAATAGGCCATTTAGATCTATGATAATGAACACCTAGTTGTTACAAATTTTACGTGTTTCTAAACAGTCTAAAGTTTCAAATATTAATCAATTGGTTTTTCACAGATGGCCTTGCAAACAGCTACTCCTCCAACTGCTCCGAGTGCCGAAATGATTGGTAATGCATTTGTCGAGCAGTATTATCACATTCTTCACCAATCTCCAGAATTGGTCTATCGGTTTTACCAGGAATCTAGTGTGATAAGCCGTCCTGATTCCAACGGTCTGATGACATCAGTTACAACCATGAAAGTAAGTTTGTCGATGCAAAACTCGTAACTCTAATGTTTTGATCCGCATATTCATTGCCGATCTGTTATTCTAAGGTAATCGTTATCTTTTTATGGTGCAGGGCATTAACGAGAAGATTCTTTCGCTAAATTTCAAGGAATTTAAAGCAGAGATAATGACCGCAGATGCTCAAAAATCGCATAATGAAGGAGTGACGGTGCTGGTGACTGGATGTTTGACTGGGAAGGATAACTTGCGAAGAAAATTCGCGCAGTCGTTCTTCCTTGCTCCACAAGAGATCGGTTTTTTTGTTCTAAATGATGTTTTTAGGTATGTAGAAGACCGCGAATCTTCGGAACCCCATCCAGTTAATGAAAACCACGCCGCGATTGCTGTTACCGTAGCCACCGAACCAGGCAAGATTAACGCAAAAGAAATGTGTCTTCTGTGACAGAAATTGTTCAGGAGTTTTATTCATGATATTAACGTTTCTATACAGAGCCAGTTCACATTGCTGATCCTTCTCCACCGGACCCTGCAAATTCTCGTGTGGTCGAGCGCCAAATCGTTGCTGAGAATGCTTACGAGCCTTCTAACCATCATGAGACAAAGATAGTTGCTGAAAATGAAGACATCGTAGAGGCTGATTTTCAGTCGAATGAAAACGATGATTCCCAGGAAGCTGATATCAATTCTTCGTCTCTAGAGGATGCTCCAAAGAAATCTTATGCATCGATTGTAAGTATTGTTATATATCTTTCAATTGCGAGCGCTGTTCTTATTTAAGGTTTGAAGCTTATAAGTTTGTTTGCAGGTTAAAGTCCCAAAAGGGAATTTGGTGTCAGCTAAAGTGTATGTGCCGACTAAGAATGTGAAGAAGGCGGCTAACAGAACTACTGAGCGCCAAGTAGTTGAGGCAGTTGAATCCGCTGCCGTGGCTGAAGCAGCGCCGGATAGTGTCGGCAACCCTGAAAGTAATGATAGTTATGAGCAAGGTACATGTTTAAGCTTTTGTGTGTTTTTTTTATCAAAAAAAAGTTTAGGCAAGTTGGGTCTTGGGGTCACTAGCTATAAGCATGGACTGTGACATGGATGCCGGGATACAATACGACATAGATAATTCGACATCGATAATATCAAAAAAATAGGACACCGACACCACCACTTATATGATAGTATTTGACTTTCATTAGCCATCTATTATTAACTTTATAAAAAAAATATTCTAATCAAAACGAATGTCTTTAATTCTTCATCGGTAACATTGCGTCAATTCATGTATAACCTTTTTAGATGTGTGAGATTTGTCCAAAAAATGTATAAGACTATAAGGTGTGTTAACGCAATGAAAAAAAGAAATTATTTTTGAAACACTTGTCTGAATTGTCCTACATGAGTCGTTTGAGTGTCATACTAGTTTCGGACACTGATTCAAAGAGTGTCGAAGCAAAGAAAAAAACAATTTTTTTAGGGATACTTGTTTGACTTTTTCGACACATGTCATACGGGTGTCGGACACTGTGACACGCCTATCCCGAGAGGTGTGTTTCGTAGGTGCCAGAGAAAGCCCCAAGGTTTAGAGAGTGCTTACATTGGTGCTTTGGTTGTTTTTCAAAGTTGAAAAAAAATGAATTATAACGCCACACCGAAATATTTTGCTTAAGGTCTACTTCTAAAGAATATGTTCTTTCTTTAACAGTCGAGGGACATTCCATTTACGTTCGAAATTTGCCCTTAAATGTGACGGTTGCTCAGTTGGAAGAGGAGTTAAAGAAATTTGGACCGATCAAGCCGGGAGGCACCCAAGTCAGAAATAATAAGGTAATTACGGTGTCAATCAATCATTCAAATTACGCGTTTTGTTGTTTCTTCAATCCTAATGAAGTCTTTTTCGAACTGTTTCTCTGTCTTTGCAGCAGCAAGGTTACTGTTTTGGCTTTGTTGAATACCTATCACTAAATTCAATGACCAATGCAATCCAGGTATGGTGGTTTTCTTCAATAGATACTTTAGATTCCTATAAATTTTTAAGGGTATACAATGGTCATTTTAGACTAAGCGACTAATAATTGTAGTCTTTCCATTTCCGCGTTTTTCTTTCATCTTCTCGTTGCTCGCTCTTCTTCTTTGTCTTTCTTTGAACGAGCGTGTTTTGTTTGTTCTGTTTTTTTCAGGCTTCACCTATTTCTATTGGGGGACGTCAAGCTGTTATCGAGATAAAGAGAACCACTACTCGAGGTAATTATCGATGACATTCATTCGATGAATTACTTCATATACATATTTTAGAGTCATTCGATCATAATCGTCAAATGTTTAAAAACGTACAACTTTTAAAGTTACACACATGACTGATTATGATTTGCATTATTTCAGTTGGCGGCGGTATAGGAAGACCTAGGATTCCATCAAGAAGTGGCTTCCGAAACGATTCATTCAGAGGTCGTGGAAACTTCGGCGGCGGCCGAGGCTATGGTCGAAACAACGACTATGGACCCCGAGGCGAGTTTTCTATCCGAGGCCGTGGTCCCCGTGGACATGAAGAAAGTTACCATCGAGGAAGAGGCAGAGGCGGAGACCGGTCTAGCGGTTTCAAACAAAATGTCGTCGCTACCGAATGATTTTTCCGACGTCTTTCTAAGGCCTTTTTTGGTAGGATACAAGCATGGAAATCTTCAAAATTTTCATGCAAACTTCAAATTTCACAGATTTCTCATGTTACTCTCTTTCACTGCATTTGCACAGTTTGTAGTGTTTTTCTAGTTGTTATTTGCAATGATCTTTAGTGGTTTAGCAATGATCAGAAATAGGTTATATACTCTTTTTATGAAGTTTAATGTCTGTATTTGATTTTAGATTAACTGTTGTTTGTTTATTTTTTCATTTTTTTCTATGATCATATATTCTGAAATTGAGAATTATTATTCATTTAATCATATTTTTTATTTGTGTGTAAAATTTTGATTAACTAGTTTTTCATGTTTGTGTCATCTCTTTGAATTTGAAATATGGAGATTGTTAGAATTCTGAGCTTAAGCTTGTTAACTTTGAGTTTACAATTTTTTATTATTCGTAAACGAAGAAGTAATAATTATTAGAAATTCATTACAGAATCGTGAGTATTAGGATTTAAACTCTGGTGATGATGTCCAACTCAGTAATGTCGATTCATTCCGGTCTATTCACATAGGATTTAGTTTAGTTGGACATATCACTCAATTTTATTTATAATTTAAGTATATAATAATGTCAAACTTTCAATCAATGCTAATTTCTCTAATAAATTTACTAAATACACCCTACTCCAATCGATAGTAATTTCTCCAATAAATTTACTAAATACACCCCCCATTTCAAACAATAGTAATTTCTCCAATAGATTTACTAAATACACCCTACTTACAACTCCAAACCAAATCTTTATATTTAATCAACAAAACGTTTTTGTTATAGAAGTAGGATTTATTTATTGACTGAAGGCCGAACAATATTCACAACTTGTTCTAGAGCAACAATTATAACATAGTACAATGAATTTTAGTTATGTTTACATGTATGATATTCTCAAAAATCATTTAACGAAAACTTTATAATTGAAAATAAATAACTTTTGATTAACTTTAACAAAAACTTTAATAGACGGGTAGTGTCCATGTTTGTTCAATTATATTGATAAACTAAATAACAATTAACAAGTATAATTTGTAATTGAATATTTTTTTTATACTATTTTATAAAAATCTCTAAGTAACTTTAAAGTATTTATATAAAAAAAAATACTTGTTGAATATAAATCAACCATCATCTTGTAATATTTAGTTGAAGATCGACTACTATTTCCTTATATAAAGGGGTTCATGAGCCTTTTTTAATAAAAGCTCTCAAGTATTATTGAAAATTCTCTACGCTAAGTCTCGGGAAGATGAGTAGTTTCTTTAGTTTTGACCGAACCTCTATAAATTTATGTGTCCTCCTTCTTTCCTTATCTTTGGCTTTATATAATTTATTTTTCGTTGCTTAATATTTGAAAATGATTTTAAAATTCTGATTTAAGTTAATTTGACAAAAACAAAATTCAAAACAACATTTTTTTCAAACCACACAATTCACCCCCTTCTTGTGTGTGAAGTCTCAAGTCCAGCAAGTGGCATTAGAGTCTAACTCCTGCTTAAAGAACTAATCGTGTCAGGAGGAAGATGACTTCCTACACAAGTTATATTTTTAACTCACCACCACCTTTTAAAAAATAACAACTTTTATTTTTGACAAATTAAAATTAAATATTTTTTTAAAAAAATAATAGTTGATGGTCCGGTCTACCCAACTTATCAAATTAAAGATAAAAGAGTAGAAAAATCCTTTTCTTTTTGGAGTGAAAAGATAGACATGGATCTTTTAACTAAGAATTTTAATAAAGTGTTTTGGATGACAGTAAACTCTTCACCATTCATCGTTATAAAACCTTCAAGGAAATGTGGGATACTCTGGAAAGGATAAATGAAGGTTCTTCAAAATATCCGACAAGAGAAGATGAACACACGAGGCGGAGAAGAAGATGTTAGCTTTAAATGTTTTCCTAGATCGAGTCATATAGGAAACTTTATTAAAGAATCGTTTTACTAACAAATATTTAAGAATTAAGAATTTGAACATTAATCCAACTCTTAATCTTATAGAAGGAAGCCTTCATGAATTTCAGGAAAAATTAAAAAAGAAGGAGATCATATAGAAGATGAACAAGCTGACACTTAAAGATGAACAAATCAAAATCGAAGAATATTCGTCCTCATCTAGCTCCTATCATACAAACCCAGTTCAACCCTTCAAGAGATCATACTCAATCGTTGAACCATCAACATTAGAAAAATGATCCTTTTGTTCAAAAGAAAGACAAAAAAGATGAAGAAGGTTCTTCAACATTAGAACAAAGAAGAGGAAAAGGAACATCAACCTTGAGGAGAATTATGAAAGAATCATCTTAAAACAAAGAAGATAGAATATGCACAAAGGCATCCAACGAGGAAGATGAGATCTTAAGATCAGAAAATAGAGATCTTAGAAAAGGGAAGTTTCTAGTAATCACCTTATATCATCTGTAACTAATGCACCCGCGTTCAAGAAGATACTATGGGCACAAAAGGTGAAACCTTATTTGTTTTTGCAAGATTGATTTATAGTTCACAGACTAAATAATTATTGGGTTAATACTACTTTTCACCCCTGTAATATAGGCGAAATTCGCTTTACCCCCTGGTAATATTTTTTTTTCGTTTCTCCCCTGTAATATTTTTTTGTTTGGATTACCCCCCCTAAGCGTGCAATTTAAACACCAAATCTGGGGGGGGGGGGGGGGGGGGGGGGGAATCAAACAAAAAAATATCACAGGGGGTAAACTTTACACTTAGGGGGCAAAAGACATAGTATTTTTATATTTTAAGGGGGTGTTCGAAAATAAAAATTACAGGGGGAAAAGCGATTTTCACCTATATTACAGGGGGGTTTTGTATATTTAACCCATAATTATTTAGATTTGTATAAAGTATCAGTATACTCTAGAAGTATACAGAGTTTGAAGTCTTTGATTTTGAGGTTGAACGATGATGACGAATGTCAACCGTTGTGATAAAAACAATACATTTGAGAGTAATCTCAAGATTAATGATAAAAAATGATCAGTTGAATAATAAGCATGTAATGGACTTATTCATTATGTGATTTACCGACTCTCGCATCTAACAATGTATAGAAAAGAATACACCGTAAGGTGTTCTTCCCTTTTGGGAAAAATTGATCAAGAATTATTTTTTGAAAAAGGTAAAATTATTTTAAGGTTGAAACGGTCAGAAAAATCTGATTAAACCCTTAAAATAATTATTTTAATTATTTTTGCTCATTTATTTAAAATTCTACCTAACTTATAAAAAAAACATTTGTAAGTTTCATAGATAAAGGTGCAAACAAAGACAAATGTGGATGCATAAAAGATGAAGAGCCTAACACAAAGTCCAACTAGCGCAAATATGTTGAAAAAGAAGGATCTTATCGATTAGCATATTTTGCTAACAGATTAGAAAATATCCAATAATATATTTTCAAAACAAATCAAAGCTTAGCTTGCTCACCAAGCAAAGCAAATCCCAACAATTATGAAGATCTCTCACAAAACATAAAGTTTGTAGAATCTAATCGATTAGAAGAAAATCTAATCGATTAGCAGGTCTAGAAAAGACGAATTTTGATCTGATTTTTGGACAGCATAATTTGCATATCAAAACCTTTCAATCCACATGCTTAAAAAGTTCAAAAGGTCTCGTTATAAACAGGTATTATACTTTCACCATTTTTTCATCCCAATTTTATTTCTCTCATCTTCTGTAAATATCTTTGCTATAATGTTCATCATGAAATCCCCAAACCAAAGACCCAAAATGCCTCAACTAAAGAGAGATCATGAACTCCCTAAAAGTCGCACATAATTATCAAAGAAATTAATTAATAAAATACAACCACTTAGGGTGTTACACACTACAAAACATGACATACTCCGTAGCACGGGTTACAACAAAATATTTTAATGCACACACTTACAATTAAAATGTTTACACGACATCAATTAATCTGATTTACACTCGGGATGTTTACACGACATCCAACTCATCTGGTATCATTGCACCGAAATCATAATTAAAACACACCAATTTAAATCCCATGTCATAATTATAAAGCATCGGCTCGTAAGTCTTCTCCAAATGCTTATTACTACAAAACAAAAGAGTGCGAAAGCATATATTGTCTCTCAAAATCTCAACTTAAAACAAAGAAATAAGGGGACAACTTTTCTACCCGTCACAAAAAGTTGGGTAGTGTACCTCCAACCAATCACATGATTCCATCTCATTTAACACATTTAGTTATTTATTAAAATACTACAAATATTTGTTGTTTTCAAAACATTTTACAAAGGAGGTAACCTTACCCAACTTTTTGAGTTGGGTAGATAAGAATTCACCAAGAAATAAAATCGCTCCCCAATGTTATATATCAGAGCATAATCAATACTAAAACAACGAAACTAAAAGAAATAGCTCCAGGAGCTAGCTTCCACTCACAACAACGTCTTTAATCTTGAGTATATGCACGATGGCCATGTAAAGGCAACATTCAAACTGAAGGGTGAGAAATCACAATCAATAATAAAACACATATACTGCAAGGTAGGATATCAACACATAGCATATTCTACACAATCTCAATCACAATACATCAATTACATTCTCACACCCAACTCATCAATCAATCACAACTCAACAAAGATAACTCAACAAATTTACATATAACCCGTTACCCAATGCAACTCGGCTATGCAACTCTATGCATATGCAAGTGGTACCAACTCTACATTTAGTTCTCTATGGAATCGGGTCCCCTCTTCAAAACCCATGAGCCCCTTCTTTGAGCTCCAAGACCCTCTCCGAGCTTGAGACAAGCCATTAATCCTCTCTTCTTAACTAGCGAACATGCCTCTTAACACAACTCCACATGAATGCATGGTCATATTCACAAACTCAATGCGTTAAAACCCCTCTCTGATCCTAACACTTTAACAAATAACACTTTTTATGACAAAACTTTCATCTCCAACGTGCTAAAATTCGAGAGGATATGTGTCCTAAGAGAACAATGTTTTATTTTTTTAATAAGATAAATAACATGTTAGGTCGGCGTTTTAAAAAATTGAGGTAACACAGCTATAAGTTAGCGCCTTTTTAACTCCATAAAAAATAATACACTTGTTATCTTGGTTATTTTAAGAACCGAGGTAATATAGATATAAGGAACCTCGCTTCGAAGCCCCATTGGCGCATTTAAAATTTTTTCATAGATTTATCACTTGGCGTCTTTTCCAGATGCCATTGTTTGTTTTCTTAATTAGTAATTCTCAAAAACTTTGTTAAACAAGAATAACCAATAATAGAAAAAGGAAATATTTCAAACTTCAAACTTCTCAGTGAACTCAACATCAACATCACCCCTAACTATCCCTAACTTATAGAAAAGTTCATAAAGAACTCTCCCATGAGATATGAGGAAAGTCGTTTCCTCCCGAGACGTCTTTATCATTTCCTTCAAGAAGTTGAAAATAGTAAGAGGAAGATTAACTCTGATATTGTAGGTGAGGAACAACATGAGATGCCTGTCATACCAAGTAAGTGTTTCCAGTTATTTCTCTCTTGGGCAGAGATTTGATACTAGAAGTTGAAGCCAAAATTTTATAATTGGGGTTAGAGAAGCAGGTCTGAAAAGATTAGGTTGGAAAAAAGTAGGTGAAGGTGAGTTGTGTAGACATTGTTGAAATCATAATGTTCAACACAATTACCAAACTCTTCGCAGTTGATTGTCATAGCAATCAGTGATGGAGTAATGTATAAATGAGTGACATTGACTAGGACTCAATGATTTCTTCAAGACCAGCTGGAACAACGGAGGCATTCAACAAAAACTCTTTAAGGAGGTTTATATATATATATGGGCCATGTAGAATGTTAAAGTAACCATTCAACTTTTGTTTGTTAACAACTTTGGTTCAAAACATTCGAAATCATTGAAATCAATATACTTTTCATTGATAACGAACAACAGATTTGCATCCACTTTGTATAAGAAAAAAAGGAATTTGAAACAAGAAAACGGAGAGTTGGTAGTAGGACATTGAAAATAGGAAAAGACTTTGAAACAATGATTGAACTTCAAACTTTGAAGACGCAACAATTTAATAATCTGAAAGAGACGTTACGACTTGATTATATAGCTAATCATTGTTATTCTAGTGATATGATTCCAATGCATGTGCGACACGTCGGTGTTCTAACCACTCTTTTAATTATATTTTTTATTTGTAAATTAAATGTTCTAACCTGTCGGTGTTCCTAAAAACTGAGGAAACATTTAGCGTTAAAAAAGATCGTTAAAATTAGTACCTCTATATTAATTGTATTTTTGATTTGTAAATTAGATGTTTTAACCTGATGGATTTTCTGAAAACTGGCGGATAATTTAGCGTTAAAATCTAGGGCATTTATTAAATCCTTAATTAAATCCTTGCCGTCCATTTTATGACTATCAACGCTCAAGACATTATCCTTAGTGATCCGCGTGAAACATAAATAACTTCCATTATAAAGAGGTTCTCTATCATGGATTGCATTTTGAATATCAAGAATTGTGCCTCTCAAGCAAGTATCATCATGAAGAGTTTAAGGTTTGTAAGAGTGTTTGCCATGAAGAGTTCTCTATGATGGATTGCAAGAGCATAAAATTATTTGGGTTTAAGGTTTGTGTTCTTAAATATTTATTTGAGCAAAAAAATTATTTATTTACCTAACCCTTTTTCTGACTAACCCTTTTTTTTGTTCATATCAGAAACAAATGCATGCAAAATCGGTATATGATCTTGTCCAGTATTTGATCTTGCCCATAATATCAAGGAATTGAATATCCAATATATGATCTTCATGGAAAATTAATGTAATATTCTAGGTAAACATTGTAACAAGTTTTATTAAAAAATGTAATATTATGGGTAAACATTGTAACGAGATTTATTTAAAAAAACTAATGGTCCCTCAGTTTTCTTGATAAACCGAGATAAAAAAGGCGCTGAATAATAAAAGCGCAAAAAATAAGGTTCGAACCCATGCGCTGATAAAATTTGACCTCGGTGTTTCAAACACCGAGGTGATAAGGCTTTACTTTTATGACGATCTTTTTTACCTCGCTTCTATTGCTGAGGTAAAACACATTTTGTGTCCGACGTTAGAAACGTTAATTGTAGTAGTGTAACATAATACATTGACAAACTCACATAATCCCCACTTTTGGATTACCACAACAACTCAACACAATACTCAGCATAGCAACACAACTCAAGCACATATAATAATTCAAGTCAATAAAATTATTAATTCATATACATGCAACTCACTTTAACTCAACAACACACATCAATTATACTCATCATGTATAATACATCAGTTCTTACTCATAACTCATATCATGCATGTGGGCTCTCAGGGTCCAAAATTATGCTTTTGTTTTATATTTAAGTCCCTCCTATCGTGCTGAGACGAAGATTCCATCTTCCCCTCATCAGGTATCAAGAACTTAAATAGGGGCAGCTGTTGTACCCCAATTTTTGACCATTGAGATCGCACAATATTCCAAATAGCAGGATCATCATCATTATCATTATCATTATGCATATATCATTTGTTAACCCAAAAAGAATACAAAATTTGTTTGTTGCTTGTGTCCTAAGACGGGAGACTGATCTAGAGGAGACTAAGCAAATTAGGGTTTTGAGGCCCACAAGGAATTTCAAACACCACCCTATGTTCAAAGGATTATCCCATCAATATCTAAGTCCAAGGAGAGTCCAATTCAAGATCAGCAACTCTCAAGATCACCTGAGGCCCCAACTTAGGGTTTTGACCTAATTACACTGGAGGGTTGACTTTTAATCAGGACATGGCTCCAAGACTCAAACCATGATTCAAGGGAATCCAAATCAACATTATAGTCCATTCATATCATTCATTTGAAGAGGAGACCTTGATTCATTTGGAAATCATAAAACTGCAATTCATTTGGAAAAAGTCAACTGTGTGGGTCAACCATTGACTTTTGAAATAACTGGTCAACTATGAACTTTTAAGGATTCAAATCATCATCATATGATTATTGAAGACATTTGGCCAAAGAAAATCAAGAAAATTCATCAAGAATCAAAAAGTCAACAAAAGTCAAAATTAGGGTTTCAAGTGAATTTTGACCTAATTTTAGGAACTCCAAATTTTGTCCACAAACTCAAAAATCTCCAATCATACAAGTTGTAGATATTGATCAATTAAACAACTCATCACATTGAACATTTCTTCAAAAAATGATTATTTTGAGAGATATGGAATTTTGAAGATTATGTTCAAAAAACTTAGAATTTTTTTAAGTGTTTTCACTTAGATTTTTATCAACCTCATGGCTACTTTTCTCCATGATCCCAAAGGAGTTTGAGAAAACTTTTAACAATTGGATTGAAGTATGTAGCAAGAGCTTTCCAAAGAGATCAATAGCATGAAAATCCATGGCTTGAGCTAAGAGATATGATTATGTGAAGAAGGCTCCATGAACACTTTGAAAATAAAGATGAACATGAAGAACAAGTTTGAATTTTGTTCAAATCTGTAAGAATCTTCAAAGTACAGCCCCTCTAACTTGCTTAAGAGGCCATAATCAGAAGATTACTTTGGCTTAAATCGAGACAACTTTGGCTTTCCGAAGGGGATGATAACACACGCTTTTTCCATAATTCCCTAAAAGATAGAAGAAGAAGGAATTCTTTATGTTCCATCGAGACTAGGAGGAGAAGAATGGAAGAGGTCACGGAGATTAAAGACTTCATTTTCAAACACTTTGAAGGATTTTTTAAAGAAGAGTTAAGCTTTAGACCGGAGCCACATGGGATTAATTTGAACACTTTATCGCTTGGAGATTCCTTGGATCTAGAAAAACCTTTTTCCGAAGAAGAAGTCAAGGATGCTATTTGGTCGTGCGATGGGAATAAAAGTCCGGGTCCGGATGGTTACTCTTTGGAATTCTTTAAAAGGTTTTGGTTTCTTCTTAAAGATGATTTAATGAAGCTTTGCAATGATTTCCACTCAAAAGGTACGCTTGTCAAAGCCATCACTTCTTCTTTCCTTGCGCTTATCCCAAAAAAGAAGAATCCACAAGACTTGTTCGAGTATTGTCATATTTGTTTAGTGGGGAGCATTTACAAGATCCTTGCGAAGATGTTGGCGGCTAGAATGAGAGGTGTGTTGGATAAATTGGTTTCGCCTAATCAAACCGCTTTTGTTCCGGGTATGAGCATGATGGATGGGGTCCTAATGGTTAATGAGATTCTTGATTGGGCAAAAATAAAAAAAAGAGGGGGTGTCTTTTACTTAAAGTGGATTTTGAAAAGGCTTACGACTCTATTTCTTGGAATTATCTTAGGTGGATTATGGGAATAATGGGATTCGGGAAGAGATGGTTGAAATGGATGGAATCTTGTATTTTCACTAGCCATATGTCTGTTTTGGTAAACGGTAGCGCTACCAAAGAATTTAAAGTTCAAAGAGGTTTACGCCAAGGTGATCTGATTTCTTCTTTTCTATTTATCATTGCTATGGAAGTCTGTCATACCCCAAAATTTGCCCATCTCATTTCTCCTATTTTAAGCTCATACCAAGATCCAAGACTCAAAGACACACTCTCCTAAATAATGGCTCAATGAACCAGGGTTTTGAATTCTCTAAAGAAAATCAATGAATCAAGGTCCCCAATGGATTTCATTGGACTTATGATGTTTCAAACTATCTCTATGGCAAAGTACAAGCTTCAATTCCAAGGATTGCCCAGTCAATTGCTCAGAAAGTCAACAGTCGACTAGTTTAACCTAAAAGTCAACTATGGTCAAAGTACAGTCAAAACTCCTGATTTTTTGTCAACATCCTTATTTTGAAGTATCATTCATCATTTGATCAAGGTTTGATCATGATTCATCAAGGGAAGCTCAGAAATCAACAAAACCTATAGTTTCTAAATTAGGGTTTTCTAGGAGAAAGTCAACTGAACTTTGACCAGCCATAACGTTCACATGGAACATCAGAAAATTTCCATCCAAAGCTCAATTTGAAGTAAATTGAATTCTCTACAACTTTTTTTCTCATAAGCCAGGTCTAAAAATGCTTCACTTAAGAGATATAGACCAAAAGATTATAGGTCCTTTTTAAAAGTCAACCAAAAGCATTTTTTTGTCAAAGCACCATATCATCAAGATAAAATCCTCAAATGGAAAAAAGCTTCCAAAGTGGCTTGTATAGGACATCTTGGGCTTTCCAAAAAGTCCTAGAACTCTTCCATATCTTAAAAATTGAGAGAGATATGCCTCGTCAAAGTTGGACCATTTTTATAGAAATATTTGAAACAAAAAGCCCAGTTGGTTCTATTCTAAATACATGGCATGCTCAGACTTCAAAAAAGGAGGAATTCTGCCCATAAAATCGTATTCCAACCTCCATAAGTTCAAGAAAAAATCCAAGTCGGTTCTAGTGAAGGATAGAAAAACACTTAGAAAGGGGGGGTTTGAATAAGTGTAGCTTTAAAAACTTGACAGATAAAAATAAATTGCACAGTTATTTTTATCCTGGTTCGTTGTTAACTAAACTACTCCAGTCCACCCCCGCAGAGATGATTTACCTCAACTGAGGATTTAATCCACTAATCGCACGGATTACAATGGTTCTCCACTTAGTCAGCAACTAAGTCTTCCAGAGTCTTTTGATCACACACTGATCACTCCAGGAACAACTGCTTAGATACCCTCTAAGACTTTCTAGAGTATACTGATCCACACGATCACTCTAGTTACAACCTGCTTAGATAACCTCTAAGACTTCCTAGAGTATTCTGATCCACACGATCACTCTAGTTCCTTACAACTTAATGTAATCAATTCTAAGAGTATTACAATTGCTTCTTAAAAGCTATAATCACAAACTGTGATATTTCTCTTAACGTTTAAGCTTAATCTCACTAATATATTACAACAGCAATGTAGTGAGCTTTGATGAAGATGAAGATTCTGAGTTTTGAATAGAACAGAGTTTCAGCAAGTTAATATGAGTTGTTTTGTTCAGAATCGTTAACCTTGCTTCTCATCAGAACTTCATATTTATAGGCGTTGGAGAAGATGACCGTTGAGTGCATTTAATGCTTTGCGTGTTCCGTACAGCATCGCATTTAATGTTATACGCTTTTGTCAATTACCTCGAGCCTTGTTCACGCTGTGTCTACTGACGTTGCCTATAATAGCTTTTAACGTTCCTTTTGTCAGTCAGCGTAGCTTGCCACTTGTACTTCCTTCTGATCTGATGTTTGTGAATACAACATTTGAATATCATCAGAGTCAAACAGCTTGGTGCAAAGCATCTTCTGATCTCTTGACCTTGAAGTGCTTCTGAGCGTGATACCATCAGAACTTCAGTGCTTCTGATCTCATGTTCTTCTGATGCTTCCATAGACCCATGTTCTGATTCTGCTTCGACCATCTTCTGATGTCTTGCCAGACCATGTTCTGATGTTGAATGCTGAACCCTTTGAGACAAAGCTTCTGAGCGCTGAATTATGCATACTCTTTATATATTTCCTGAAAAGGAAATTGCATTGGATTAGAGTACCATATTATCTTAAGCAAAATTCATATTATTGTTATCATCAAAACTAAGATAATTGATCAGAACAAATCTTGTTCTAACATCTAGTGCTTAAGAGGGATTCAGAGATTATTTAAGACCCATAGACAATCCTTGGAGGTCCAGAAAAGTTTCCCAATCGCTCCTGAAGCTTGGCAGCTCCGATATCGTGCTCACACGGTCACGGTTTGTAGTGAAATTTTTTAATTTCGAATTCATATATATGTGCATCATAAATTGCATTTGAATACATATTCATGTTTGGAATCAGGTTGGCAATCTTTCTGTACAATTTAATTGGTGTTTAAGTGCAGGAACCATGTTATACCATGGTTAGGGTTCTTGAATCGTGAATTGGGGCTATGCGATTAGGGGCCGAATTACCCAAAACCAATGGAGTTATCATGCTTAGGGATTAACATATAATTGATCTGGGCTTTTAATTTGAGGTTTCCCTGATGATTTTGAAGCCTTGCAGGTTATAGCTAAGAAGTGAGTCGTAGCAAAACCATGGCAAATTCGTAGCAGGACAAGCAGTCTTCAGGAGGAAGACGAAGGCCCAGGCGCGCGCGTTTTAGGATTTCAAATTTTGATGTTTTAATATATTTGTTGATTCATGTTTCATAAACAGCGAAAAACAATGGCTCAGTGGAAAGTTTGCGCGTCCTGGAGTCTCATGCGCGAGGGAGGGAGTTCGATTCCCACTCTCAACATATTTTTTCAATTTTTCCTTAGATTGCTCCTATTGCAGATCCCGTACAGCCGGCTAACGCACGCGCGCCCTGTTCCCTCCATCATTACCATTAGATCTTCATCAAAGCTGGATCCAACGCCCAGGATTGAGGGTGCATCTCAAACACCTCCAGCCATACCACACCTAATCACAGAGCTAAGTTTTTTATTTATGTTATTTATTTTTTTAATTATTTTTAATGATATAAATACTTCTTATTTATTTCTCTTTCTTTTATTATAACTTTTCTTTTTATTTTTTATTTATTATTTATTTAATAAATTAGTTTTTTTTATAATAATTCTATACTTATTTATTTTTATCAAAAACTCAATTTTTTACAGTTCTATTAATAATTGTTTTTATTTAAAATTCAATTCTATTTTCACAAATACTTTCAATCAATTAAATAATTAGGATCTAATCCAATAACTATTTAATTGATATATATATATATATATATATATATATATATATATATATATATATATATATATATATATATATATATATATATATATATATATATTAATCGAACTCTTGACTTTTCTTTAACCTTTGATATTATTTAAATTATTGATCTTTAAATTATTTAATCTTATGGTTTCTAACCCTGATTTATCCCGGTAAATCAGGGTTGTCGATCTTTAATACACTAACATTTCTCTTCTTTGTGCCTAATTTTTAGGGTTAACCAAGATCCTTCCGCCAAGCGCCACACAAAATTGAAAAGCTAAGTTTCTAATTTTTTGTTTAGCATCATTTTATTTTTATTTTTATTTTTCCTTTTGAATTAAAATAGGGTCTGCATCAATAGTCAATGAGTCTGTAATGCACTAACCATTTCTCTTCTTTGTGCCTAATTTTCAGGGTTAACTAGATCGATTAAAGCTCAAACTTTGTGGTAACCCTAAACTTATCATCTATTTAATTATTTCTTTTTTGTGGTTTGCCCACAAACCTTTTTTCTTTATTATGTAACTACTTCGAGGTTGTAATAGTAATTAGGATTTAATTTTGCTGCTTTATTTTCTGATTAACTGCGTGGTTAGTAATTTAGGGCGTGAAAACCTTGAATTGAATTTAGAATAATTAATTACAAGATAATTATCTGAATTAAATCACGTGATTGTGCACCCACACACCTTTAAAAGTAACCCCTCTTGTTGCCTGTTGCCTGTTGCCTTGTTATTTGCTGCCTTGTTTATTATAGAATAGTCAAGTCCCTCATGTAACACCCTATTTTTATTAGATTTTAGTTAATTAGGATTATTTGATAAGTGGTATTGTTTGTGTGTTTATTTAATTATTGTTTGAGTAATAATTATTTGATTTTGTGGTAATATGTTATTTACCTAATTAATAATGGTAGAATTTTATTTGAAATTAGTTAAATGGGCTTAGTTGAGTGAGAAAGAGTATTAGGTGGGTTAAGCCCAATGAGATAATGAGAGTTAGAAGAGAATTTTATGAGATAACCTAAATTAGATAGAAAGATAGAAAGAAAAGTAGAGAAGAGAAAAGAGGCAAAAGAGTAGAAGAGAGAAGAGAAGAGGATTGTAGATTTCTTGAAGTTAGAAGGAGAAATTCAAGAGGTAAGGGTTTGAATACAAGTTCTTATAGACAATATGATTGGGTAATGTGTGTTGTTGTGATTATCTCTTCATCTTTGCAATTTCATGGAAACATAGAAAAGTTAGGGTTTATGAACAAATGCATGAATTGATGATTTGGAATGTGTTATAATTGTGTCTATAACATGTATTCTATTGATATTCGTGATGCTTGGTGTTTTCCAACTTGATTGGGTTAAGTTTGGGGGTTTTTGGATGGGTTTCGTATGTTGTTTTCTGAGTTTGGGGTTTTCTGAAATCGCCAGTTCGCGCCGCGACCCCTTGTGCGCGCCGCGAACCTCTTGGCAGAAACTTGGGAAAAACTGGATCTGCTCAGTTCGCGCCGCGACCCCTTGTTGGCGCCGCGAACTGCTTGGCAGAAAGTTACGGATTTTTAGATTCGCTCAGTTTGCGCCGCGAACCCTGTTGGCGCCGCGAACCCTATTTTACAGAACTTTTCCAAACTTTGAAAGGCCATAACTTTTGATCCGTAGCTCCGTTTTATGCGCTGTTCGAAGCGTTAGAAAGCTATCGTGATATTCTATATGATAGTATAGGATTTAATTGAACTTGATTGATTAATTGTGACGTTATTATATGGAATGTCATGTGATTGTCTTATGTGTGTTATGTTTGTATGTGATGTATAACAATTGTTGGAACACTTTGTGTAGATGTATTCATGATGTATGTGATTGGATATATGACGGTTGTTATGCCTTGTTGCAATTGTTAATTATGTATGTGAATGTGGTGTACAATTGGCGGATAATTCATAGAGTTGGATTATGGTGATATGCGGTAAGTTAAGATTGATGAGATAATCTTAATTGCATAAATTGTTGGTATTTGTACATACATTCATAGCATGGTCGGCTTTATGGTGGAAGCGGTGAAACTTGGGTTCACATGGTAAGAGACGTTGATCCTTGAATGGAAATAGGCGTAGAAGACGTGATCCTTAATTGGAGATAGGCGTATTGGCTTTGATCTTGTCCGGATCGGGAGCATGGCTTGGATTCTAAACATTGAATCGGAAAGCGGTGAAACATTGGATTCACATTGGGTACCACATGCATTGAGTCACATTTGTTGCATTTCGAGTCACATTGTGTGTTATGTGATTGTCTTGTATACATGTGATTTGTTTTGGAGTGATGATTAGTATATGACATGTGAATTGCTTAATTGAGAAGTGTGATGAATAGTAAAATGTATGCTTGTTTATGTTTACATTTCCCATTATTATGTTTTCTATAAGAAGTTGAATTCTCACCCTTCTGTTTGAATGTTATCCTTCGTTGATAACATGCAGGTTCCGACGAGTAGTAGCTTGTCCGAGGATTTAGCCGAGGAGCTCCTGAGTTTGTTATTGGATTAGGTAGCGAGTCATATGCTCTGATCATGTAACACTTGGGGGGAATTTTATTTAGACTTATGCTTATGTTTGGATATTGCTATTCTCTATGTTTTGTTGGATATTCAGATGTATTTGTTTGAGATCTCAGATATGTTGTTTAAGGCTATGTGGCCAAGATTGTGGATTTAAATGTTAATTCGAATTTGGTAGATGAATATAGTATGGGATATATTCATCGAAATTTTAATAGCAATTCAATTGTTTTTCCGCAAGCGTTTATGCATAATGAATGAAAGTATGAGATTTACATTGTGTTACAAATATGATCTTTGCATATTAAGAATGTTGGATGTTTTACTTTAGGTTTTCATTGTGATGAAAATAACATGTGACGCCCTTTTCCTTTATGCATGCTTACTCTGTTTGATTGTATGATATATTTGGGGTTAGAAAAGGGGTGTTACACCTCAGATACGAGGATGCCTCAACAACTGTTGCCCTCGGTTCATTCTCATCACTAAAGATCATAAGTCCGTTCGATGCTTCCTTCGGTTATATGATCTCGTCCCTCGAGGTTGCCTACAATATGATATGATAGTCCCTTTCGATTACTGAGGCGTCCTCTTTGGTTGCCTAAAATGACTATTTATCCTTCCTTTAGACTACATGCCCTCTTTATGGCAGGGACAGTCTTACGATGAACGATAACTTCGATGACCCTTCAACCTCCAATAAAAGGACTTCCTACCCTCCTATAGTATGGATAGCCCTGAAAGGCTAAAAGAACCCTTTTAATATTTTAAGGTAATACCTCCTAATTGCTTGCTTTGGTTTAAATCTTTTTTCTTACCCTTTTTTCATAAACCTTCAAAAAGGCTACGCTTATTTACAAGCTAAAGTCCTTATTCAGTTTCTTCTATACATTTCTAAACTTTTGGAAAAAAATGAGCTAAGCAATTAAGAGCCCATGGAAAACCATGGATACAAAGGGTGCCTTACACCTTCCCTTTGTATAAATTACCCCCCGAACTCAAAATTTCTTTTAAAGGTTTTTTCTGTTCTTTTAGCCTTTCTTTAAATTGGATAAAATAAAAGTCGGTGGCGACTCTTGCTTACCGCGACATTTCTTTAAAGTCAGTTCACCGTATTACAGAACTGGCGACTCTGCTGGGGATTTTTCGAATAAAAGAGGGGTTACCTTAAAAGTTTAGGATCACTTAAATGTTTTCTATTGTTTGCTTTGCTTGCTTTATTTTTCAGGGCTGTTTCAGGAATTAAATGAAGTCTGAATCCTATACCCGGGTTCAAGTACACTTAAGATAGGAGTGGCATAGTCATGGCGACCTCTTTCACATATGTGGGAGATGAGTCAATATGAATTTTACGCTTGAGTTAGAACTCCATAGCTATATGTACATCTTTCTCAAATGAGGGAGGTCTATGTATGTGCCTGTGGGTGCGCCCAAGCTCAAGGATCTTTAGTTACCTTTAACCCATCTTGGCCTTTAAGAAGTAGTGGGGGGCTACTCTTGACAAATGTTGAGGGCCTAGTCGCTACCCGATACTACAACTCAGATAGGTTCTTTCTTAAAGTATCATTGCATGATGCGAATGTATCATGTCCGAGGGTGCTTTAGAGGGGCTGACAATTCTGAGTAACTGGTAGAACCCTGTTACTAAATTCAATCTTATCCATAGAAGTACCTTTGGGAAGGGTAGCTACCCGATCATACTCCATGCAAGCCTTTAAACCCAAGGACTCTTGTGTGACTTGTTTGTTATCTAACCACCTGATTTCCTTGCAGGTTTTGATTGTAGGACATACTTGTCCTTATTATCTTGTGCTTTGCCTGATGCATTGCATTCACATAACATCATGACATCATGACATCATGACATCATAACATCACATGTTAACTAACCCTTTCAAGGATCTTAGGAATTTAGGGCGCACAATTTCAGGTGCTCTTATCAAGGATTGAATTCCTATCAAGGGGCAAGAGGTTTTATTTTCCTCTGGCCGCATACCTTCCAATTCAGAGACTCAGTAACTATCAAGGGGCAAGAGGATTTATTTTCCTCTAGCCATATACCTTCAGATTCATAAGTATCCCGAATCAGAGGCTATGACCCACTGGATATGGTGAGCTTGATTCCCATCAAAAAACATCCAAGAATCAGAGTTCTTCGAACAAGGATGCGACCAAATCATTTTCCAATGTTGCTAACTAAATTTCCTATAGATCCTTGAAAATATTGCATGTGCATTCATAACATCGCATAACAGGTTTCTTACAACAGGTTTCTTATCCTTCCTCGCTGTTTATTTTAGCATCATGAATCTCGAACAATCGGTTAAGGATCTCCAGGCTCAAAATGCTGAGTTCCAAGCTTTGATTCTGAATTTGTCCAAGGGGAAAGAAGAGCTGAAGACCATCCTTACCAAGAAGAAGAAGAAGGGCAAGAAGACTCTGGGGAAAAGGCTCAAAAGACCGATCTTGAAACTCAAGGAAGTCAAGGTCTCTGAAGACAGTAACGACGATGAACAAGATAATGGTGCTAGTATCAAAACTGATGCAAAAAGTAATCATGATTCTGCCAAGCCCTCTGAAGAAGAAGAGGACCATTACCATGAGGATGAACATCCAAACGACAAATACAAACTGCTGGAAGAACGTATGAAAGCCATGGAAATTCAGAAGGTACCTGGGCTAGATTTTGAGGAACTAGGACTCATCTCAGGGGTTGTCATTCCTCCAAAATTCAAGACTCCGGCCTTCGCTAAGTATGATGGAGTCTCCAGTCCTAAACTGCACTTAAAGTCCTATGTGAGGAAGATTCAGCCTCATACTGCTGAAAAGATGCTATGGATCCACTTTTTTTAAGAGAGCTTATCTAGAACACAACTAGAG